>NC_084998.1:8141669-8149169 GCF_963854185.1 Sardina pilchardus
TTCATGGCTTTTCATCTTCCTCCTTTCATCAGGCGAGGCCATCCAAGTTTAATGGGAAAGCACACAGAGTCTTGGCAGCCTCCCGTAGTCAAACTTGACAGGACAAAGTTACTCTCTTACTCGGTAAATTCAAAAGAAATATTTTCATATGCGTCTCAAATACATTTGGAAATATTTCATGGAGTGGACATTAGTTTCGGTTCAGGGAGTAAATTGCTCTACTAGGCACTACAGTGTGGAGCAATGACAATATCACTGCATTCTTTACATTGGTAATCATATGCATGTGACGAATAAACATCCTTGTATCCTTGTTAAAAATGTGAGTCTGCTAAATTATGGGACTTAGATCTTCTTGGGAGTTTTTTTTGTCTTTGTTCTCCTATTCTTCTTGAAGAAGGGGATTTGTCCTTTGAAAACATAGCCAATAGAAAGAGCTTCAGCAATAACAGACACTGTGACTAATATGATGTGATCACATGACTGCACACTGCATAGGATATGCACTTACAACCAATTCCCCGTGGCCACTAACGACCATAAAGGTCATGAAGTGGACCATCATCAATGCTAACCTGCACTCTTGTGCATTTGGACAAAAAAATAATACGATCTGTGCCCAGTCGATACGCCATATGGACCATATGCACAACAAGCACAACAACAACAACAAAACAAGCACATGAAAGCACCAGACCACCAACATCATCTAATTTTAATGTGCAAATATGGTCTGCAGCAACGGGCTAGCGCAATGGTCGAATGGTGTTTGGTTGTTTTTTTTAATAGGACGCTGCTGCACAAAAGCCAGCGTGCAACTTTCGCTCCATTCATGAGTCACCTGGCGCTATAACATCATCACGGCAACAGTTCCAGGTGCAGAGGGTTAGCAGAGCCAGGGAGTTGGAGAGGAGGACGGACAGTTCTACTAAGGAGAAGCATCTGTTCTTTCATGTGGTAACAATAGAACGTTGCGCATCCACTAAACACAAACGCAGGACTGAAATTCAATATAGCCGACAACACACACACACACACACACACACACACACACACAGACACACAGACACACACACACACATACACACACAGAGCCATACACACACACACACACACACACACACACACACACACACACACACACACACACACACACACACACACACACACACACACACACACACACACACACACACACACACACACACACACACACACACACACACACACACACACACACACACACACACACACACACACACACTAACATGCTTCTGTGGCTGGTTCAAAAGCAAAGGGAAGCAGGCTGTCAGAATCTGTTCTGCTAAGCCCTGCATCATAACGCAGATGGAGACTGAGATTGGGCGCGAGCCGCGGGCCAGGGAGGGGCTGTTAAATATGGATGTGCTCTGATAAGAGAACAGAAGCGTGTTAATTTGGCCACCAGCACTCTCACTCCCGATCGCTTCAGTCTCCTACCTCCCTCCCTCCCTACCTCCCTACCTCCCTCTTCATCTGTCTCTCTCTCTCTCTTTCTCTCTCTCCCTCACCCTCCCTCCCTCCTCTCGCTCTCTCTCTCTCTCCCTCCCTCCCTCCTCTCTCTCTCTCTGTGTCTTCCCACTATCGTCTTGTGTGTATTTTGCATCCCCGGTGTAGCCATTTGGGACTGGGGTGCAGAAAACAAGGTTGAAGGAGCGTGGCATCCAATCTATTCCAGTGAGCCAGAGCCAGAGCCGGAGCCAGCCCACCCCATATGCTCCGCTCCGCTCCTCTCTCAAGGAACCGAGCGCACTGGATGGGCGGAGGAAAAGGAAGGGGAAGATCAGTCGTCATGCGTGTGCATATTTATAAGACCCACATGCAGACACACAGAGACACAGACACACACACAAAAGCGTCCCCCCACCACACACACACACACACACACACACACACAATTCCCGGAACAACCATTAATATTTTAATGCTAAATACTCCCTCCGATGAACCTTTTGGCCTGAAGTTGTTTGAACCCTTTTAGAATGTCAGTTTTTACGCCTGAGCTTAGATTAACCCGAGTTACCCCACAGTTCTGTGTCTGAGACCAAAAGCGCCCGGGTCGGCCGTGTTTACATACAGCTGGGCATCACGTCGCGCCACCAGAGCCCCGCGCGGACGTGGCATTCCGGGGTGCCGCCGTGTCCTTCACAACAACAAGGGTGGGAGGAAGTAGGGCATGGGGAGGAGGAGGAGGAGGAGGAGGAGGAGGAGGAGGAAGGGGAGGAGGAGGAAGAGGAGAGGGGAGGATAGGAGAGCTCTGAGGAAATGGAGGCAACGTTTGAGAGGTGGTGGTAGTGGGGGGGTGGGGTGAGAATGAGATGAGTGCATGTGAAGAGAGAGAGAGAGAGAGAGAGAGAGAGAGAGAGAGAGAGAGAGAGAGAGCAAAAACAGGGTGATGAAGAAGACAGGGAGAGAGAAAGGGGGAGACATAGAAACCCACAGGGGGTGGAGAAAATGGTTCACAGTACTGTTCACTATTAATTTCTTGTCTATTTCTGCTAACGTTTCGGATGGGATTTTGGGGGGAAAGAATAAAGCATCGTCTCTATTGGCTATATAGCACTGATATACGCTTTCTGACAACACACACAAACACACACACACACACACACACACACACACACACACACACACACACACACACACACACATCCTCACACACTCCAGTATCATCCTCACACATCCTCAAACATATTCACACACACGCACACACACACACACACACACACACACACTATTTGTATAATACACACACACACACACACACACACATACAGCCCCAGTGCCATGCTGTCCATCAGCCGGCTTTAAGCCCCTGAAGTGTGGGGGAGGATGGGGGCCAGGGGTTGGACTGAGTGAGTGGGTGAGTGAGTGAGTGAGTGAGTGATGGAGCAGGCGGAGGGAGGGAGGGAGGGAGGGATGGGTGGGGGCGGGGGGAGGCCCACGGCTTTAGGCACTAAGCCGCTGACGCTCTGCTCTAACACAAGCACACAACAGGACACACACACCAGCCACAATGCAGTGTCACCAGCCTCGCTTTGAACACCCCAACCACACACACACACACACACACACACACACACACACAACCATCCCCCCTTAAAATCTAACAAGACACACAGATCTGCCACTGGCAGTGGAGGCGCTTTGGGATCTGGCCCAGAGTCTGCTACACCCTTGGGTATCAGGCTAATGCTCTAGCCACAGCAAAACTACACACGAGACCCAGTAGACAGCCACTAGACCGGGATGTTCACAACATGCCAACCCCTGTGTTCCTGTCTAGTAGCCTAGGGAGCAATGCAGTGTTTATCAGCATCAGGTTTTGAGAAAGAAAGAAAGAAAAACTGGGCAATACAAAGAGTGTCTTCAGCAAGAGGACAACCAGTCTGTCATTCAGAAAACAAAAGTTGAAGTGATTTGATATGATATGAAAAGTGATATGATCCTGTGACTATTATATATGGAATATGCCATATCAGACAATCCGCTGTAGCCACTAATAATCCTGAAGGTCATGAAAGAGGAACCCAACATTATCCTGCACTCCAGTGCATTTCGAAAATCAGTGGTTATACCGAAACATAATATGAGAGACCTAGATCTGAGCGCACCCAATCAATATGCCATATGGACTAAACGTTTGGATTATTTACAAAAGCATAACAGCTCACAAAGGCACACAGCAAACAAAAAGACAAGCTTTGCAAATATGTTCAATAAAGCAATAGGGTTATTACCAAGATAAACCAAGAACGAACTAAGTAATAGGAGAACACACTTGCCACAGACATTGCATGACGTTCAGTTGTGCACGATGGAAAGGATGAAGATTTAAGAACGATTTTTAGATAGTAGGCCTAACAGTCGTTCGATCAAAAATAAGCTTATTCACCGTAGGTTTATAACTTGCTCTATGAGTGAGATAATTGCAAAACACAGAAAACCTTAACATTTGAACAGCAGTCGTCCATATTATCACGGAAACGTCTGAAGTTTAGTCGAGATCATTTTGTGTAGGCTTGCCCTTACGTAGATATCCGTGTAGTAATGGCACTATAATATAGTAATTTCAGGTTTATACCTTTGATTTAGAACAGCTGGTTAGGTCGTCTACTCTATGGGAAATAACTGGTGTGTTAAAATCTTTCGTCAACCTATCACATGCACCATACAGACTGTTGTAATGGTATATGCTTAGCTTTGACGCACATCAAATGATAAGAGTGGGAAATAAGTGTTTGTAGTAGCCTACAACCTGCAGATGAATGAACTGGCCTATAAGTAGATTTATTCAACTGACGATAGGTCCGTATCCACATTAATGTAATGTGCATCATAGCAATGCAAACGGAACGGCTCTGCCCAGAATAGGGATTATGAAAGTAGCCTAAAAAGCTGTTTCTAGAAAATGTAGACTGTAGCAAACTGCCATCCCCTGAATACGTATAGACCTAACTAACACCAGGAGTACATGGTATGGGATAAAGAGTAACCGAATGGCTTACCCCTGCATTAGGCTACTGACGGAAGCAGCACAGGCAGCAACATCGCATTAAAATCGATGAGCGGTAGCCTACACGGATATCTGCGACAGTAGCGAAGTGCTTTCATCACTTAACTGTAAACCTCGAAAAAATAACTCATCGATGCTCTAAATCAAACGGTCAGTGAGTAAGGTAGCCTACCTCCGCAAGGACAGCAACAAAAAAACTAAACAAATTCTCCCCAACCACACAATCGCAAAGAATTTCGGCACCGTAGCTAGAAGCACATAACAAGCAAACTGAGCGACTATTCCTCTGCTAGTAAGCTACTCGACTTCATTTTGATTCCACGAGGTTGTGTAGGCATATTTACCTCTTTCTCTGGCACACGATGAAATGCTCTGAAGAGAGGGGGTCTTTGTGTAGCCTACACAGGAGTGTAGACTACAAGGTCTTTGCGTTCTGGACGTCCGGGCAGTCTTCCCTTGATCAGGCTCCGTTCAAGCCTTGATGGTTTGGTTGTGTGCTCTTGTCTCAGTGCTTGGTGCTGAAGTGCTGGACAGCGCATAAAACAGCGGCGATGTCAATAAAAGGGCGCTTTGTGTCTGAACTAAGAAATGACACCCTCTAGTGCCATGGAGGTTCAACTGCGTTTAGTCCTTAGGCTTAGCTTAGGCCTACTATCAGCAGTTTGTCAGCAAATTTTGTCTAAATGTTTTGAAAGCGGACCAATTATGGGGAAATATAGCAACATATCCCTGAAATATTTTAAAATATATGTTTAGTTATAATAATAATAATAATAATACATTTTATTTCAAAGCGCCTTTCAAAACACTCAAGGACACTGTACAACATTAAAACAGGAGAAACAACAGTAAAACAATAAGCCAAGGCATACACACACACACACACACAAACTAAAATAAAAAAGAAAAATATGTGCATATAAATCAATCAATCAGTCTAAACAGTATGCAAGCTGGAAGAGATAAGTTTTCAGTCGGGATTTAAACAGGGGGAGAGAGTCTATGTTGCGGATGTCGGGGGGGGAGAGAATTCCAGAGTTGAGGAGCAGAGCGACTGAAAGCTCTGCTCCCCATGGTACTGAGGCGGGCAGAGGGGATAGTGAGGAGGGTGGAGGAGGAAGAACGGAGGGAGCGGGAGGGAGTGGGAATGTGGAGGAGATTGGACAGATAGGGAGGGGCGAGGTTGTGGATGGCCTTAAAAGTAAAAAGAAGGATTTTGAAATTAATTCTGAATTTAACCGGGAGCCAGTGGAGATGCTGTAGTACAGGGGTAATGTGGTGGTGAGAAGGGGTTTTGGTGATAGTGCGAGCAGCTGAGTTCTGGAGAAGTTGTAGCTTATGGAGGGATTTCTGAGGAAGGCCGAACAGAAGAGAGTTGCAGTAGTCTAGGCGGGAGGTGACAAGACTATGGACAAGGATGGAGGTGGAGTGGGAGCTGAGGGAGGGGCGGAGACGATTGATGTTGCGTAGGTGGAAATACGCAGAGCGTGTGATGTTATTGATGTGAGAGTGGAAAGATAAAGAGCTGTCGAGGATGACACCCAAGCTTTTGACCTGAGGGGAGGGGGAGACTAGGGAACTGTCAATAGAGAGGGAGAAACTGTCAGCTTTGGATAAGGTGGATTTGGTGCCTATAAGGAGGACTTCAGTTTTATCACTGTTAAGTTTGAGGAAGTTAGAGGTGAGCCAGGATTTTATTTCAGAAAGGCAGGAGGTAAGGGAGGGGGGAGGGAGGGTGGTGGATGGTTTGCCAGATAGGTAGAGCTGGGTGTCATCCGCATAGCAGTGGAAATGGATATTGAATTTACGGAAGATATTGCCAAGGGGAAGGAGGTAGGTGATAAAGAGGAGGGGCCCCAGGACAGAGCCCTGGGGCACACCAGAAGAGACGGGGGATGGACCGGAGCTGAAGGACTTGAGTTGAATGAACTGAGTGCGGCCAGAGAGATAAGAGTGAAACCAGTTAAGGGTGGTGTGAGTGATGCCGATGGAGGAAAGTCTATGGAGGAGGATGGTGTGAGAGATGGTGTCAAAGGCTGCACTGAGATCAAGGAGGATGAGGATGGAGAGTAAACCAGAATCAGCTGCCATGAGGAGGTCATTGGTGATTTTTATGAGGGCGGTTTCTGTGCTATGGAGGGGGCGGAAACCAGACTGAAAGTGCTCATAGAGAGAGTTGTGGGATAGGTGGGAGTGAAGTTGGGTGGCAACAACTTTTTCAAGAATTTTTGAGATGAAGGGAAGGTTCGAGATAGGCCGTAGGTTATTGAAATTGCTAGGGTCTAAACCAGGTTTTTTCAGTATTGGAGTGACTGCAGCGACTTTGAAGGGTGCAGGGACGGTCCCAGTGGTGAGAGATGAGTGGATGATGGCAGATATGAGGGGGAGGAGAGAGGGGAGGCAGGACTTGGCAAGGGAAGTGGGGAGAGGGTCGAGCTGACAGGTAGAAGGCTTGGAATTGTGGATGAGAGCGGATATGTCAGAAGCATCAGGAAGCTTGAAACTTGAAAATGAATGGTGATGGGGGAAGAGGTCAGCAGAGGGGGGAGAAGAAGAATTGGAGTGGAGACTCTGGTGGATTTTGTGGATTTTCTCATTAAAGAAGTCCAGTAGTGAGTCGCAGGTGTCAGCTGAATACAGATGGGCGGGTAGAGAATCAGGAGGTTGGAGAATTTTGTTAAACAGGGTGAACAGAGTTTTGGAATTACCCTCGTTGGAGTGGATAAGGGCAGAATAATAATCAGATTTAGTTTGAGTGATGGAGTCCTTATAATGACGGATGTGAGCAATGTGCATTTCTTTATGGATGGTGAGACCAGTTTTCTTATAGAGACGTTCAAGTTGGCGACCTTTTGCTTTCAGTGACCGGAGTTCAGGAGTAAACCAGGGGGCAGATTGTGAGAAGGTAACAGATCGAGTTTTAAGAGTTTTAGTTGGATGTAGTT
>NC_084998.1:8154169-8221669 GCF_963854185.1 Sardina pilchardus
TATAAGACATTCAAACCAGTACTGTGCCAGTACCAATACGGCTTGTGCTGTACCTGTTATACCTCTGCCTTCTGTGACACAGATCTTAACGGGCGAGAGCTTCTCTGTCTTGGGGATGAGGAGCCCAGGCCCCTGGGAGAGGAGAGCGGACACGGCGGATCCCTGGGAGGCGCCGGCCTGCGCCCCCTGGTGGCAGTGGGAGAGAGGTGACCCGGAGGAGGGCCAGTGGCCGCCCATCTGCATCTGTGGAGCTCCTCGACCAGCCGCCATACTGCTGCTAGCCTGCTCAAAATACAAAACAAATGGAGACACAGAAAGTCACAGAAATATGAATATAACTAGATGTTTTCCTCCTAAGAAAAGTTGAAAATGTTGAAAAGTTCCATTACCCTTACAGGCAGTGAAATAGGAGACTGGGCCCTGGGGCCTTTTGAGCCGTGGACCGTTGCATCAAATGACATTGCAGGCTTCCCTAGAAAAGGAATAAAGCAGGATTATTTTTCATTATTTTTCTCGCCTTACATTCCCTATTATCCAACACGGGATAACGTTTAAACCAAGACTGAAACTATAGAAGACAAGGCCAGTTTATTTATTTATTTATATATTCATTATGTTTATGTACACTCTTAAAATGAATGTGTTGAAAACAACACATGTCTGAGTCCAGATAGCGACATCACAGTTTGTGTTGTTTCCAACACATTGCTTTTGTTATTCGTTACACAATATGTGCTGAAAATAACACAACTTGTGTTGTTTTGAACACATCTCTGTGTCCACATAACGACAACACAGTTTGTGTTGTTTCCAACACATTGGTTATTAAAAGTGTGTGCATGTCATGCACAGAGCCAATTCAATATGAACAGAAAACCTCAAACCAGGGAAGTCCACTCACGCTCTTGAGTGCTCGCAGACAGCAGCTTGGCCAGGCAGCTGGTCTGCTGCGGCGGACTCAGAATGGCAGCGCCAGTGCCTGCTCCGCGGGCGGTGCCCTCCGACTTGCGCTTGTGCTTGCCCCGGTTGGCGGGCCCCGAGGGCTGCTGGGGCACCGAGAAGTAGTGGGACAGGCTGGGGCAGGGCAGGGTGGGCTGCGAGGGGGCGTGGGTCGGCGGGTAGCCCTGGAGGGCGCAGGCCGCGGGGAGATAGCCGCCGCTGCTGCCGTCGACGCCGGGGCAGTCGTGGACGTGGGGGTCCTGACCGGGCAGGCTGATGGTGGAGCCGGTGTGGGTGATGACGGTGGAGGTGGCCACGGCATCACCACCACCACTGCCACTGCCATCGCCGCTGCTGTATCTGTGGCAGGGCCCTGGGTAGAGGTAGGGGCTCTCGTGGCCGATGATGCTGGGCACTTCGGCGACGGAGGAGGACGCCATGGTGACGGCAGGAGTGACGTAAACATAAGAGGGGACGAGGCTGGTGGCGCCACACTCACTCTGGGGGCCGTAGTCTGTGTGACCTTTGAACTTGGGGTCGCAGCCCAGAGCAGCTGGGTCAAAGGTCATGTCCGGGGTCAGAGGCTGTCTGTGGTAGTGGGAGCCCGGAATGGCATTAGATGATGAAGGTGTGGACAGTCGATCAGCTGAAAGACTGGGCTGGAGGAGAACGCACACAGATCACAGGGGAAATCAAATAATGTGTTTCCAATAATGATAATGATAATGATTGCAAAATAAATGTATCTATATGAAACAGAAATAAATTAAATGAAAATAAAAATACACCTGATGTATCTTTCTTGTAAATATTTATATACTGTAAGGTTGAGTTCAGTTATACTTTATTTGTCCTGTAGGAAATTTGTCACCTGTGCTTCAGGCCAGTGCCCGATGAAAGCCACAAGCTGAAAAGCAAACTGCTTGAGTCCAAGCAAACTTAAAACAACTTGACTTTGACAAATGTGTTGAGAAATGGAACCCAGATGCTAAAATATATACAGTATATCAAGCTGAACATCTACCTGACAAGTAACAACCCTTACATTTGGCTATTTGACCACCTCTACAGATGCATTCAAAAATAGTAAACAAAATAGTTGCCTTTCCAAAATGGTATCTCCACACCGTTGGCCCCAGCTGTGGCGCAACTGGCTGGGGCACCTGCACCATACACCGGCGACCCGGGTTCGATTCCCGCCCCATGGTCCTTTCCGGATCCCATCCCTACTCTCTCTCCCATTCACTTCCTGTCTCTCTACACTGTCCAATCAATAAAGGCATAAAAAGCAACAAAAAAAAAACAATTTCCACACCATATGTGAAACAGCCACTCTGACTGGCCTGGCGTGTGCTACTGTGCTGTGCAGTGCTGCTGTATCTCACCTGGCGCGTGCTACTGTGCTGTGCAGTGCTGCTGTATCTCACCTGGGACAGCTGAGTGGAGCCTGCGTGCAGCAGGGAGGTGCTCACGGCGGGGGTGCCGGAGCTGGGGAACGGCCCGCCAGCGGAGCTCTCAAAATAGCCGCAGTCAGCATAGCTGGCCTGGTCCAGCGCCTGGCCCCGGTAGCTAGTGAAGATGTCTGTGGTGGGAGACGGAGCAGAAAGACTAAAGCTCACTTTCATCCACTTCCTCTAACCAGCAACAGTGAAGTAGAGCGATCCCTAGCATCCTAACAAACTACAAAACTACACAAATGACAACAGTAACTCAATTTTGCATTTTCTTCATGTTCTCTCACATCTCGGAAAGGCGTTTGATTTTACTGCTTAAAGCTGTGAAGAGGCAAGAAAATGCAGAGAGAATTCAGTACTCATGTTGCATCATTCTGCCAATACAACTCACATATTCCCTTCACAAAGAGCACAACTGATAGCCTACAGCACTAAGTCCCTTTAAAGGGAGATGAGGTTAAAAGTAGGGGGCATTCATTGCATAAACTTCAATAAGAAACAATGGACCTCAATCAATGTATACAATTTTGCTTCTTCCCAACAAAGTTGAAAAAGAACTAAAAAGGTTCATTTTTTGTTGAAGAGGTAGAGGAGGAGAAAGCGAAAAAGAGGAACACGTTCCCCCTGTTCAGCAGTTCCACTAACTTTCAACTTAAAGCCAGTATGCACTATGGAGCAATTTGCTTGCTTTGAGGTAGGCTATGTTGTTATGGGTGACTAGTTTTGGCATCACCTTTGATGGTCCTTTGATTTTTTGTGTGTGTGTGATCATGTGAGGAATCTGATAAGCACACTGTCAGTCGCACTAGCCTAGAGTATATATACTTACTTAAACTTTCAGGAAGTTATTCATATATTTATAAACCTTACGTAAGTCAAACTCTGCTTATTCAGAATACTGACTGGCTACTATAGCTCCAAAAGCGAAGGAGGGCATTAAATAAATTAAATTAAATATTTGATTATATTTAATCAAGACATAGCATGCTTAATCTGACAATGTAAAGCACTATACATATTTTACCTGACAAAGATTGTCATGCATTGATTCCCAAGAGTCCAAACTTCTAAATGATGTATAATATGACTATGCATGCTACATAACAATCTGATGTATAAAAATGATCTAGAATGTTGGGGGGAGGTGGTGGAGGGGGGTATTTGACCCAGTGCTGGAACAACCTGTGTTTCACCTTAGGGTGACTTTTAATAACAGTTTTATAACTCACCAATCAAGAATCACTGTGGCAGCAGAATGCGGTCTATACCTTCAGAGACTAAGTACTATATTTACATTGGATACATATCAGAAGACATACAGGGCAGGCAGACCCAATGACTTGCGATGACTCAGTAGTCTGAGTCAGTAACTCTGAGTGATTTTGCAACCTCAGTGAGAGTGAATGGCAGTGACCCTGCGGTGATCCTCCAGGGTTTCCCTCTGTGTGAGTTTGTGTGTGTGTGTGTGTGTGTGTGTGTGTGTGTGTGTGTGTGGGTCTCCCTCCCTAGATGTGGAGGCACATGCAGCACTTCACCACATCCCCATCCACCTCCACACTTCCACTTTTACACCACACACCACCCAACCCACTAACCGACCTCTGACTCACCCGCAACACAGTACACACACACACACACACACACACACACACACACACACACACACACACACACACACACACACACACACACACACACACACACACACACACACACACACACACACCCACACACACACACAGTGTACAGCCTAATATGCCTTCACTTTTAATTCATTCCAGAAATGTGTTTGCTCTGAAATCACCACTACGGAGATGCTTTGTCATCTGCCATAAATGTTAGGATAACTACAGCAAAAAACACACAATATCATAGTCTTAGTCTTCAGAAATACATGGTATAGAGAGCACTACGAGTAAGTCAACAAAATGTCTCTACGATAACTCATATGGAGACTAGGTTACTATGATTCAAAAGGAAGACTGTCTTACTCAATTTTGATTTCACAATGATTCTTTGTCCAAACCTTTTTAAAGACAGACACTGACTGATCAGAGGACACTGTGTTGAGCCGCAATTATTCAGCTTGAAATGTTGGGTTGCATAGTTAATTGTGAAAGAGACAACTAATGGCACACATACGACAGCACAAATGACATTAGTCTATGTAGCCAAATGTTATTTGTCACTGATGTATATTAAGCAACTGACGTTATGTCAATACATTTGACAATTTTGAGCTTGACCTACTACTTTCTTAGAGCAATGATGGACAGGTGGGGCTCAAGAAAGCCCCCTTGATCAAAGTGGGGAATGAAAGAAATAGTTTGAGAACCACTGGTCTATATTCACACCAACTGACCTTTAGAAAGTTGCAATGATTTATGATGAGCATGAATTGCTATTTAAAACTGAGATTCACATGTTGCTGAGATCAATTATGTTGCAGTCTAACATCGTCAGTGCTGGGTGGACCTACCTGGAATATCCATGAAGTCGTCCAGGCTGGGATGCAGAGGTGTGAGTCCTGGCTGGATCATGTCTGCATTACTGGTGTAGGCTAAGGAGAATGCAAGGGACATGGCAAAAATCACAGTGTTATATCTCTGTGTGTGTGTGTGTGTGTGTGTGTGTCTGTGTGTGTGTGTGTGTGTGTCCAGTAGTCTCTGTTACAGCTTCGTATTTGCCTAAATCAGCTAAATTTGTGGCGTAGTGCTTGTGTGTGTTAGGGCGTGGAGAGACTGAGTGTCTCTATGTGTGTGTGTGTGTGTGTGTGTATGTCCCTTCAAGTATTCATTCATCAAGTTCCTTATTTGTCATGATGTGTCCCTCAGATGACACAAAAAATAGAAAGATGTGGATTACACTTAACCCATTCAACTTTATCAGATCACGACAAGCAGACTCTCTAATGCTCTCGCCTGATATCAGAAGACTTAAGCCCACCACTACTCACAGTGAACCCAAAGAGTGGCCAAGGGCCTAAGATAGCAGAAAAAGAGATATGACGGAGCATATACTGTAGACCCTTTCAATCTTTTCCTACAGGATTGCCGGTTGAAACGTTCAAAACTAAAGCAAATAATTTGAAATGAAAATGAACTAGACTTTAACGCTCTACAAAATGACTTTAACACTTTTTTTGTCCCCAAGTTACCATTAGCGGAAAGTTGTTTTCTGTGTCACCACAAATGCCTGCGGAAACCAACATGTCTGTTTATATACAGCTGAAGGAGTCTATAAAGACACTGAACTTAACTGGAGTGTGCAATAGCTAGCGTGCTACATCATGGCTGTCCTGTCCAGTTCCGTCCAGTCAGGCCGCCCAGAGCAAGAGGCCCCCGGGGCAGCGCCGAGGGGTCCCACACACTCACCACTGTGGCGCTCGTCTTCCCAGGAGCTGGGCTTCTGCGTCATGGTGAACAGCGTGTCCGAGATGTCCGACAGGAAGCATTCCAGCTCCTCCAGCGGGTCAGGCTCCTGGTACATCTGATTGGACCATTTCTCCAGACCCGCTCGGCCAATCGGTCCCTTGAGGAAACAGCGAGGGAAGGATGCTCAAAAGGGATGACCACTCAAGAATGGATGAGGGAGTAGACTAAACAATTGGGACATTCTTTCAGTTCCTCAAATGACAGCAGCACACCCCAGCTTGATAGAGCTTAATACAGCCCATCATCACTTACATACATATAAGTGTACAAGATACAGTACCATAATTATGGTTTACAGTCATTTCCTGTGTATTACTGTAGCCACATTGTGTATAAGGCGCAGGATAGTGTTTTAAGCAAGCTAACAGAAACAAGCTAACAGAAAGCAAAATCAATGTATAAGCCAAGGGGTAATTGTGGGGAAATTATGGTAATAACACAATAAAAGTCAAGAAAGTTTAGCATACTTGCTGCAAACAACTGCTCAGCGATCAATGATCCAGAGACAACAATAGAGAAAGTGAACAGCGAAAATGGGTCCAATTCTAACAGCCATCCACACGAGGGCCCTGGCTCAGATACTCACTAGGGACGGGCTTGACCAACACAGGTGCACATCCAACAGAGACTGAGTTTGAGTTGCAAAACCATCAAATCCATACCAAGATAACCTAAAGCATATCCTAAGAATGCAAACACACTGTAGGAGGCATCTATCGCATGCAAATCCTCAAAGCAATAGCACATTGATCCTTTAGATACACAGGTATATAAAATAGCAGGCATTAATTCAACAGCACGAGAAAATAATTAAATCCCTCCACACACACACCTGAGAGGAGTTTGAACAAGACACATACTCACAATTCTGTAAAAAAAATACTTTTATCTCCGACTTGTGAGGTGGCCGTGTCTCATCCTTACCAACTAATCATGAGGAGTGATTCCCAGAGCAGGGCCCACATATATAGGGATGCCCAGATCTGGGCGGAAGTCCTTTTCTTTCTCTCGAGCTGCTCGCTTTGTCAAAAGGAAGGAAATTATACTTTGGGTTTCTCAGAGGGGGAAAAAAACTTAATGGGTGGTTGCCGCAGTTGTAAACGTGTGTGTGAGTGTGTGCGTATGTGTGCATGTGTGTGTGTGTGTGTGTGTTTCTGTGCATAATGCAAGTGTGTCAGTGTGTATGGGCTTAATGATTCAGTTTAACAGAAACATGTGAACTGCTGGAACCCCTCATCCCATTATACTTTCATTTCATTTTCTTCTGCATTTTCTGATTCTCCATTTCAATGAAAGTGGAGCCTTTTGTCCCTGACCTGGTTCAGCACTCCCTCACGTGCGGACAGACAGGAAGCCTTTACCGCCCCCATCAGGCAGACAAAGACATAGCGCCACTGAAACAGCAAATCTACGCACCCACGGTACAAATCACGCTCAACTAACATTAATTTTGCATTAACTACAGTGTGTCTGATATGCAAACCCAAGAACACAAATGTAGTATGCGCTGATCTTCAGCTATGTGTGATGCTGTCATGTGTTATATTATGTCCGTCAATCTATCACAAGGTGAACTTCACCATTATTATCAATTAAGCTTATGCTGTGATATATCTGTACTGCTGAGTGAAAGAACTGCAATCCGTGCGACCCAAATATTTCAAAAAAACACTAGCAGAAACAGTGTTAAATGAGTGCTATCTATTAAGACCTACAAAGATATATTTAAGAGCAACCCCTTTTGACCAGCTCCTTTAGATTTGGGATTTCTCTCCAAACTGTTTTGCTCATGGCCTTGCAGTCTCATGCCCTCGAGTGGGGTGGTCCTGTGTTTAGTAGCCACTGGCACTCACTTACAGTTCATGTCATCAGTGGGATTCATCATTATGAGAACAAAAGTGCAACTATTCTGCATCTTAAGAACACACCATTAACATGATTTTTTTTTTAGGATACTCCACAAGAACAGATTTAAGGAATTTCTTATGAATGAGGCCCAATAATAGGTTTTCAGTATACCAAACTGTACATTCCCAGTTAACAAGACAAAAGTTCCTTACAGTATGTTACTTCAGTTTCACTAAACTAAATCCAGACCAACCTACAGCGTAAATATACATTTGCATACCGATTTGTCTGGGTTCACCGTACTTCTACAGCTGAATTACCACAATATAACTTCTTCATGTCAATATAACAATATAACAATATAACAATATAACATTATAACTTCCTCAAGTCATTTCTCTATATTTGTGCCAAAACAAAAGCACACTAGCCTTATGACTTGTGTGAATATAGTGAATAGTGAATTCTATCCAATCTCATAATAACAATAGCTAATGCAGCACAGATTAGACTTTAGCGGAAAACATTTTTTAAGGATTTTTTTAACTGCTGGTGCAAAATGAAGACCTCATTTTCACGCATTGTCTCAGAGTCAGAATGGAGTTCAAATCAAATGGGGTGGCAAGCACCGGAGGTTGCCGTGATGCCATTATTATGTGCTCTTATTTGGATGGACGTCTTTCCACCTTGGTCGCCCTCTTCTCAGAGCTGCGGGTGAAAGTGGGTGAGCCAAGGCCACATTAGGGTAATTACAGTTCATTACCGCTCCTTCAGCTAACAACATAATCAGGATGATTTGACTGGATACATACAGTATTTCAGAGTGAAATAATTATATGTAGTTCCGTCATTGTGTATAGTCACCTATATTGTGCTTGCACAGTGGGTCAGCGATAATACAGTATGCACACTGAACTCCCTGACCAGATAACCCTTGCTGAGGTCATGGTGCCAGGAGAGGCTACCGTATTCTGCACTGAGTCTGGACACTGCAGGACACATGCTGGACCTCAGGGGTCCAGAAGGGGATTCTCATTCAGACTGAATGGGAGACGGACGCACATGTGGAGAGCCAGTGTGACTGGCAGTCTGCACATACGTCATTCCATAAAGAGTTCCCCCCGGAACACTCTCTCACACAAGCATTATGGAGCACACACACACACACACACACAATCACACACACACACACACACACACACAAATCTGCTTGAAAGTCATTAACATTCACACAGGAATACAGAGAAAATTGTATGCTGGACGCACAATGCAGGTAAGGCAGAAGTGGGTCAGATTTGATTAAAACGACATTAAGCCGAGGCAGCGCTGGGAGGAGGCTCTGCTGTCAGTGGGGGGGGGGGGGGGGGGGGGGGTAACATGAGTCATCTGCTCCAACGTAGTGGGCCTTGTGACGCAAAAAATGTTTAGAATTTGTAAAAAAAAAACACCGCTACCGTGCGAGCACAAAAAAGCAAAGTCTGAGCGAATTCTATTAATAGACAACCCAAGGAGACCACAGCAAACATGAACTGAACTCCTAACCTACAAAAAGCAAACACGCCACTGCACGGGGACACTGTGGCTGCAGCGCGGCCGGGCGCTTTAATCCGGACGCGGGGGTGATTTAAGCGGTCGGGACAGGCTGCTGAATCCGCTAAACCCACACGGGGCTAGATGGACGAGTGGGGGTCCGTGGAGGAGACACGCAGACACCTGATAGAGGCATTGACCTCTGACCTCTGACCTCAAATCAGGTCCTGAGAGGAAAACTGGGGCACACCGGGTCACCGCCTGCGATGGCCATGCTGAATGCTGTTGAACTGTTGCGGCATGCGACAACGGGTGCTGTTGTTTACACTGGGGATGTCTTACCTTCGGAAGCATTGGCAGAAGCCCATCTTTGTTTTTCTGTAGCTGCAATAGAAAAAGAATTAGACTAAATGAATCTAAGATGCCATAATATTTTTGAGTTGAAAATTGTATAGAGTATGTATCAAAGTTAACTCCACTGCTTTACCTTACTGACTTCTGCCCTATTCCACTCACTTCTTCATCATTGCAAAATACTTGTAAAGACTGGGTCTCTCACATCTGAAATCCTGTCAGCCAGTTCACTTCTATTTCTCTTGACATATGTATTTTAAACTCACATATCGTAAAAAATGCCCCTCTCTGAACACACCAACAGGCCAATAGAGGACGCCATCTCTACTGCCTTCCACATTGCCTTCTGGACCCATCTGGATACATCTGGACTGTCAGAATGCTGTTCATCGACTTCTGCTTAGCATTCAATACCGTTATCCCCTCCAAGCTGATCTCAAAGCTCAGCCAGCTTGGTATCAGCACATCACTCTGCAGCTGGACTTTGGACCTCCTGACTAACAGACCACACAGTCTGGTAATTTTGACAACCTCTTCTCCACCGCTCTCGTCCAGAACATCAGCCTGCCATAATGCTGCATACTGAGCCCTCTTCTATACCCCCTACTCACCCGTGACTTTCTTCCTGTCAATGACTCCAACTCGACAATCAAGTCTGCAAATCATACCATGGTGGTAGCTTCATCAGAGGAGATGATGAAATGGCCGACAGGGTGGCCTTGTGGTGTATGTTGTACACACATGTAGACATCCCCACCAACATCAACAGGGATGTTATGGAGTGTGTATCAAGCTTCAACTTCCTGGGTGTTCACATCTCCGATGATCTCACTTGGTCCATATCTCTCTCCTCCACCCTCATCAAGAAGGCACACCAGCACCTCGATTTTCTGTGGAGTCTTAAGAAAGTTCACCTGGGTTCCAGGATTTCTGTGGACCTTTACTGCTGTAGTCTATCATTGAGAGCATTCTCACCAACTGCATCTCAGTCTAGTTCTCTAGACTGGACCAAAAAGCTCTCCGGCGAGTGGTGAAAACTGCCCAACGGATTATCGGCACCCTCTTTCCCACCATTTAAGTAATTCACCGAAAAAGTAGCATGGGCAGGGCAAAAAGCATCATCAAAGACACGTCCCACCCCAAACCACGACCTCTGAACTCTCCTCCCATATGGCAGACGCGACAAGAGCCTCCACTCCCACACCAGCAGGTTCAGGAAGAGCTTCTTCAGTGAAGCTGTGACCCTGCTGACATCGACATCTCAGCTTTAATTTGGCACTCCATGGATGCGCTTCCCCAGTGCTTCCATTCCTACTCCTATTTGCACTGCACTCATATTTTTCTTCACAGACTGAACCTTTCCCATTGCTCTGATTCTGTGTTTACGCTGCTCATAAAACCTTCCATTCTGACCTCTAGTGACACTGTGATCATGCATAGACTGAACCTCTCACACTGTCTATTTATATTACATATAGAGTGTCACACACTGCATATACAGCATTGTAGCTTACATACTGTACACACCCCACTGAGCAAGCAACGTCTATGGACGTCCAAAAAACAGTGGTCTGTCCAGGCTGTGATCTGGACGTCTATTTTACAGTCAAAATGAGTTGATAAATGACACTGGGACAATAGTCCAGCCTGACCCGGTTCAGGACGTCTATAGACAACCAACATTAGTTGCAAATAATCATTCTGCGAGGTCATAATCTGGACGTCTATTTGACAGCCAGAATCAGTTAATAAATGACATTGGGACAATAGTCCAGCCTGACCCCATTCGGGACGTCTATGGACCGCCAAAATTAGTTGCAAATAGACGTTCTGCCATTCTGGTTACTCTGAGGACGTCTTCTGGATGTCTAATTAAGTCTTTCAGACGTCTTCAAGCGACGCCTATATCACACCCAGAACAACACATCTATTCAACGTCCAGGAAATACGTCTTAAAAACGTTCATTCTGGCTAGTCTGAAGACGTCTTCTGGAGTTCGGCGACCACGTCTTCTGGACATATTTTGGACCAGTTTTTGCTCAGTGGGACTTTACTGTATTGTACACACAACCCAACTGTACATATCCAACCATATCTAGGCTGTTAATAATAAAACACAAGGCATGCTGTAGCACTCTAAGTCTATATAACTGCACTTTCTTTTCATACAGTAGTTATTCATTTTAAATGACTGTGTTCTTTTGCACTCCTGGCTCGATGCTAACTGCATTTCACTGGCTGTGAGTTTATACTCAGCACAATGACAGTAAAGTTGAATCTAATCTGATCTGATCTAATCTAAATCATTAAAGCATGTGCTTTGAAGACATTTATCAGAAATCAAAACCAAACATGTCACACTGTAAATGGTCAACTGTGTCAAACACATCGATTAGCTCACCCTCTTCTTGTAATAGATCCTCCACTTGTGGTACTCCTTGATGACCACCTCAATCCTACGTTTCCAGTAGTTTCCCTCCAAAACAATTGCCTTCAAACACAAAGACAGATGGATCAGTTGTCAGTGAAAACAGACAACATACTGTACATCATTCATTGGTCCTGTAATGTAGGTCAGAGTGCCTATTAACCTTTGTCTTTTTGTCCAAGCAAAAATAATAATTGGTCAATTTATATATGTTTGGCTCGTTAGCATGTAGTTTGTCTTTCAGTCACGGGTCATGTCTATGGCTTCTACTGGAAAGTGCTTGACCTACAGGAGTGTCTGTGATGTGGGTCACAGGTACCACTGTAGTTGTGTCATTTTGTTTTCAGTGGCGTAGTGACAGTGCTGACCTCAGTGGCAGAGCTCACCTCAGGTTTGCGATGGGCGTCAGCCTCTAGTCCTTCCAGTGGAGTAACAAAACCACACACTGGGTTCTTCCTTTTCTCAACATCTAAAATATCAACAAAATGAAAAACATGACTTGATGCCTTTCCTGATTCTTCACTTCCTTCTCTTATCAACTCTTAAGAAAAGTGGTCTTGCAGTATACTCAACTACAACACTACAAATGAAAAGACAAACAACTGGACAGAACGCAGGATTAATGTGACATGTTAGTCCATACTTCACAATTCCATGTTGCTGCCCAGTTCATTTTTTTTTTTTTCATTTTTGACATTTCACAATCATTACAACAATCATATTCACTTGCAACTGTGTTTTTATGGAGAGCGTGTAGTGCGTCTTATCGGTCTCTGTGAGACAAAGCTTTATTTGTTGGTTATCAGGCAAGGCTACAGTGTGCCCCCCCCCCCCCCCCCAGTGTAGGAAGCATGTCACTAGGTCCACACTCACACTGGATAAACCAGGCCCTCCATATGCCGTTGTTCAGGCGGATCTTGTCCCACCACAGCATCCGAAGACCTTTGAAAGACTTCCATTTCGGGGAAACAATCTTTCCACTGAGGCAAACAAGAACAGACAATTGCATAATAAATATCTTGGCGATTACCAAATGGGGCAAAGTTCAAATTTATACTGTATAAGTTCCAGCGGTGGCCAGGGTTAATCAGCGAAACAGTGAGGAGGGAAAACATCTCAATCCCAAAGTTTAGCTTCACCATTATTAGGTCTTTTAAAGCTCCAGGTGGTGCAGCAAAATGCACAGCAGATGAATGCCTTGTGGAGGTGAGAAAACAAGACACCTACAGTATTAGTGATACCATATCATTGTCTGCCCTCTTTACTATCTCCCATAGCATGTCTAGGTCAAACAGCCTTTCGGACCGACTATGGCATGGAATGAGTCACTTTGTCACGTCCTGCTAACTTAAATGATTGGGTCTCCACTCTCCATTAATCAGGGTACTAAAAGCCCACACTTCCATGTCGCTGCTGCTAACCATGCTTTTACTGTGTCAAATGATGAACAAACATGAGGCAAACAGACATGTCTTCCCTGGGTTGCTAAGAGGCCAAGTGAATCATTTTCCAGGGGTTATACGCCGAAATGGCAAAAACAAGGGACAAAAACACTTCTGTTTTCATCCAAAGGAGCAAAGGCAGCACATTACAAGGTAGATTAAATAAAGGAAGCCCTCGCTTCGTTGACCTGGGTGGGCTTGATTACTCATCATCCGATGGGTCAGTCAGAATGATGAAAATCTTTTGCACGCTAACCTCTAATGAATGTAAGCAAAATGTCTTTATGCATGAATTGATTACTTTAATGAATGCATTTATAGATATTTGCGTAAACCTATTACAAACACACTGCATGATTTAATAGGCTATGTATTATTTCTATATCATTTCTATATGTGTCAGCTCAGCTACATGTACCTTTGTCTGGACAACTGAGGCATCATAAACAAAAACATGAACTTTTTGTACAGGTTGCTGTAAAGTCAGTTCAGTCTTTGCAGAAATACCAAGCTTAGTGCATATGGAAAATGTCAGACTCGTTAACTCAAAAACAAGGCTATCAGATTCACTAGGTACCATGAGATAGGCCTACAGTTCGTTTTTATATTACAGCCATTCCTGTCAGTCAATAAATATAAATGAACTACCCGTATTAAAATACTGTCCTGGGCAAGCCCAGTTCACAGTGCACTTATCTTGTAGAGTGCATGATACAACTTAACCTGGAAAATAGCTGGAGCGAATGGAATTGAGACCAGTCACAGACACCAACACCAAGGTCTGTTACACAACATAAATAGGATAGAGGGGAGACACTACAAACACAATAGTGTCATCTGTTGCAAAATGGAGCAATCTCTTAAGACAGGGTAGGGGGCCTTTGGAAACTGTGTTTTCTTATCCTGGCTCAGTTACATTGTAACCCTCCACTGACTGCTACAGTGCCAATTCTATCCAAAGTCCAGATTACTTCCTATGTATTATTTCCCCCTTCGAAAATGTTAAGGCAAAACCATGCTGATATTAGGGACTTGCCAGCCAGCATTACAGCATCAACTTTCAAAGATAAATCAGTATGAAATGTAGGAATATACCTCTCTTTTTTTTACAATGTTAACCTTGAACACATTATTCATTGTGCAGGCTACACAAGGTAGGCTACTGGGCTAAGCTATAAGATAAATCAGTGACAGTAAAAAGGAATCCTCTGTTGGTTATGCTATTTCGGCAACCACAGCTGAAGTCTATCAGGTTTGACATCATAAGTGACAGATTGGTGAAAAGAATACTTGCAATGCTTTGCAATATGGCTGTTTGAGACGAGACCAGTGAATTACCTGTATGCCAGTGTCATGCATTCAAACAAACGTGTGAGCGTTGGGTCGATGCTAAGGCTCCCAGAATTGAATGGACCAAATTTGTAAGTTTGAAACCCAGTCCTGTTTACAGTGCCGAAGTCGGTCACGCCACTTTTCCGTCTGCGCAGAGTGGCATCACTGTGGGGAGAAGACACCATGAAGTGTCCGCTATGAATAACCTGCGACCGCAAAACCGACCCAAAGTTCGGTCCGACTCCGACATGTGCCAAGTGGTCGTCTTCGGGGTCGGAATCCGATTCCGAATCGGGCAGCCGGTTTTCCTTAGAGTGCTCAGAAAACTTCGGAGACATTTTGTCCACTTTGGCCATTTCAACCATGGGATGAGAGACTAGAGTACTCACTCCTCCTGTTGAGCTGTTAAAAGTCCTTATGCAGGCTAGGCTATCCAATCGTCCGGCGCAAGTTGCAATTGATCAGCTGGGACCTTAAGGCTACACGACCTCATGTGACCACATAGAGTACTGCCACCAATGACACTGTCAAACGTTCTCCAATGATCTGATATGTTATTGCATGGAGCCTTTCTCCGATGATAGATTGAAACATCCAGGCCATAGTCAGATTTTAATCCTCCTGTTGTAATCGTTTCATGTTTAGGCCTATTAGTTTTGAGTTCAAAAATGACAGCTGCATTATCACTTGTTATAAATCCATCGTAACACATCATCTCAAGTTGTGATAGACCTGTTACAACTTAAGTTCGATTGGATATTACTAGTGTTGAACCTCTATTCGCTATTAATGGCGTAGGCCTCATTGACCTGAGCTTATGCAAGTCAGAAAGTGGAAGGGGGGAAGGTTCTACTGGGGGCTGACAAAGACGCAGAGTGAGTGTGTGCATGTGTGTGTGTGTGTGTGTGTGTGTGTGTGTGTGTGTGTGTGTATGTGTGTGTGTGTGTGTACAGAACCACAGATACAGTCCATCTGAAAAATAAGTACAGTATGTGCCTGGATTCAGTTTAATACGCTGACCATTGTCTCACCCATTCATAATGGCCAGTCATTTTTGACTGTGAAGTGTTCTAAAGTTAAATAAAACACCCAAATTGTTAGGAAAATAATGTTTTGGGTGTTCAGATGACCTGTGTTAACAATGTCACAGAGCCTCATGGTGATCAGAATAAATGAACAATATGTTGGTGAGAAAAATGGTTAAAATCTGACTGTGAACACAAGTAACAATGTTCTGTTGACTGCCAGGGATCACTTTAGGCTATCTGTGTGGCTGATATGTCGTTGGAACAGCTGAATATAATAATAGACTGATATTTGGGCCTCTTCTAAAATTGGTGGACTGTTTTCGTTACCAACTGTATAACCTGACTAGTTTACATAGCCAACAATCCTTTCCATTAGGTAGCATACCCTACGCTCCAGATACAGTACTGGGCATGTTATAGACTAGAGGCAAGTTCCAATGGAGTTCAAGCTTTGTAAGAGCAGTCTTCTTTTAGAGGGGGCCTGTGTGTCTACAACATAGCTTTTCAATGATAGTGCCATACTGTATCTTTCTTTCGCCCTGGAAAGCAACCAAATTTTGTCATCCTGCTCCTCACACCTCAGTGGAAGTTTGACAGCGGTCCCATAGCTTAGACAACTCTGTAAATAGATGGATACACTCTCTCCCTAGTGGCCAAATTGAGAAAAACATCAAATTAAGGACTGGATTTCAGTTGTGTGGAACAAGGATTATACTTCCCTCTTCCGGCAGGTAAGACAACTATTAGTATTATAATGTAAAGCTCATATTATGTTTGTCCATACACATTCAAACTAATTAACTGTTAATTCAAGAGAATTGAGGGTATTGTCATTTTCCTGTTTGACAAGTATTTTATTCAATTAATTATCAGCCATGAAATTCATTCCATTCTTTAAGACATGATAAAACCGGAAGCAGATTTCTGCTTGTATAAATTAAAAACAATTATTATGGACTTAAAGTGTTTGCAAGAATAAAATTACTGTTTTTCCATCTTATAGTGGAACGGAAAGTGATTTCTTGTTTCCTGTAAACAAAACTATTCCCTTAACGTTGGCTGTATAACTACATCAACCATTTTTTACTCCATATTGTTATAAACCAGTTAACCATTTACCAAACCACTTGCCTCCAAGTACATGCCCATCTAAGCGCAGGTCACAAACAGGCTGGTTGGTACTTGCCAAAAAGGTCTTCTGGCAAGCAATTTCATGTGAATCCCACTTCAATTCACTTCAGTCACTCAGACATGTCTCTGAAAATGGGATGAATTCTGATTATACCTATACCCTATGTACCTTTATGTGTGCTTAACAGGTGAACTGAGAAAGAGGCTTGTCAAGAAGAATGCTTCCAAGAACAAGGGCACAAATTTAATAACTTCAGTGTAATAAAAAATAACACTATGACTTCATTCCTCTTTTCAACAATAATTATTAAGGGATGGTAGCTTTACATTGGGGAAACGCACAGATAGCCTAAACAGGGCTTTTCACATCAGTTGCATTTTACAAATCCGTTGAGATCCTCCAGGAACTTGATGTACTCCTGGTGCTCCAGGGCAGTGCTGAGTTCTATCAGCTCATCAGCAAAGGTGTTGTCAACTCCACGGTCAGCAAGGAAATCCATCAGATGGTCATACAGGGCCTGAAGAGTTCAAAACATTACATTTAGATAAAAAAAACCAATTCAACTGTTTTTCCCCTGATTGTGTATATGCTGGCACAGACATGTTCATAGGAGCTTCAAATACAGTGCCCTCCATAAGTATTGGAACACATGCTTAAAGTTAAATATAAAATCATCTTTTGGAAATTGATCTTAATGCCTTAAATGAAAAAATTAGGAAATATTCAACCTTTAAGGACATCAATTTTCTTTGTGAAAATGTCTTTCTTATACAGTATTTAACTTTAAGCATGTGTTCCAATACTTTTGGAGGGCACTGTATGAATGTTTTGTGCATAAACATGCTGGTAAAACCACATAAAAAAATATCTGTGATATTTGACGTTACTTTGAAGAACAAATTCACTTGGGTTGTAAATATAACATCTGCTCTTCTATCTGCATTTTGATATGCTGTTAAATCAAAGCCTGTGTCAGTAACTTTAGGTATGAACAACGTTTGGCTATTGTTTAGGAGCTGCTGATGAGTGCACTTTAACTTTAATGGCAGTTATCCTTCTTTATGAGGCAAGCGTTGCCAAGGCAGCCTACTGTATCTCAGTGACGATTTTTGCATTTTTAATTAATTGGCAGTCAGGCGCATGCGCATGCAACAGTGTTGTTGTTGATTGTTGCTGTAGAATACTGTATGTGAGATGCAAGCTGCCCATTGTGTCAATTAAATTTCCAGCCGACCCAAGCCAGAACAGAACTTTTGAAACAACCTTTTCCTCTGAGAAAACAGCTTAAATTCTCATCTTCCAAAGCCCTAAAATCTAATTGGTTAGATGCAATGCAATGTTGCAATGTTTCTGTTCATAAAGAGAAAAAACGCGAATACAAACGTTGCTACTTTGAATATTGATAGTTTTTACTACCCATTTCATTTATGTAATATAGGCTATAGCTTATACATATTTTTTTATTTTAAGTAGGCTACCTAAGTGCAGCAAAGAAGACACAAAATGCATATATGAGACCATAAGTGTTCAACAAATGTTTTCATTAATTGAGACATTTCTCAATTTAAGTTATTAGTGTTAGCCTATATTTTAGAGCGCAAAACAAATGTCGACCGACAGACAGACAGACAGACAGGCCATCGGCTGACCCTGATTTTATGGAAAAGTTTGCATACTTGAAATCCTTCTTTATAGTTTTATTTTCTCTTTAGCACAGGATTACGTTTCGACCGTGTGGTCTTCTTCAGATTCCATCGGTCTATCTGAAGAAGACCACACGGTCGAAACGTAATCCTGTGCTAAAGAGAAAATAAAACTATAAAGAAGGATTTCAAGTGTGCAAACTTTTTTCCATTTTTTATGATTTGCCCTTGTTCTGCACCTTGACCTTGGGATGTGCACATACTTTTTTCACTATAACTGACCCTGATTTTATCCCACAACATCCAGGATTTAAATCACAGTCACTGTTGTGAAAATGAAAACATTCTATGTAACACTGTAAAACCGGTCAACATGACTGCTTTGAATGTTTATCGAACATCTGGTTGGCCAACAGAAACAGTGATATATGTAGACCCTTACCCAGTCCAAGGAGTCTGTGTTGAGTGTGTAGCTGGTTTCCTTCCAGTCGGTTTCCCCAGTTGGCTGAAAGCTAACTTCACGAATGGCAAAAATATCGCTCTCCTCCTCCCCTTCACCATGGCTAACCTGTTCAAGAAGATAGAGGATAACTTCTCAGTTCAGTATGTCCAAACAACTGTACGATGAAGCAGTATCATACCGTATGTAGCTGTTGTTGCATTGACAAAGGCAGGATAAAGAAGTATGCATTTTAAGACAGGCAGACTTACCTCATCTTCAGGGAAGTGGCAGTCAAACACCAAGGATTGACTTGCTGACTGTTTCGTCACCTCCACAACAAAGTTGGGTGATGATACAATTTCCGGCTGGTACAAAAGAGAAACACACATTTAAAAAAGCAAGACAAAACGAAAAACTATATACACACACACATACCCATTTCTGGTGTGTGTGTGTGTGTGTGTGTGTGTGTGTGTGTGTGTGTGTGTGTGTGTGTGTAACCTAACCTAGATTATTACAGTAATTTACAGATTTGACTACCTAATTTTTTGGTGTGTGTGTGTGTGTGTGTGTGTGTGTGTGTGTGTGTGTGTGTAACCGAGCCTAGATCATTACAGTGACTGTCAGATTTGACTACCTCATTCTCTGCAGGTTTCTGGCCCTGTTCTGGTTCCTCCTCCATATTGGGAGGGACGCTGTTGTTGACATTGAAAGTTATGGTCACTCTGAAAGACAAGACCACAACATGACAGACTGAAGTGATGAGAGCAACTACATACATAATTGCAATGGCCATACCAAACCAGTGGTTCAAACAGTGGTTAACCATGTTAATTCCTATACCGTAACTTACTTTTCTCCTGAGAGGGATTTAACAAGTTTAGCCTCTGTGCCAGTTAATTCCAGATCCCATCCTCCAGACATTTTGGGGAGTGCCTTATTTTTCTGAATTTTCTTCTCCTCTTTAATTTCATCGTTTAGAAACTCTCCAAAGGCTTTGTCCCCTGAAACAATAATTGTGCATGAAGTAAGGGCATGAATATACTGAAACTACACCAAAAAATGGATGGTTACTTCAGGCCGCATCTGAGTGTGACTAGAGAGTTTAATCTGCAATTAACTAGTACAAATGAAATTTGAATACTACTAACCTCACATCAAAACAACAGTATTACATGATATAACTACTAAAATAATACAAGGTCTGAATAAGAGTCTCATAAGATAAGTCTCAAAGTCTCATAAGGTCTGAATAAGAGTCAAGGCCCGAACCTTCAGATGGATGAGTAGTCAGTGATAATGAAAGAGTACTTCATTATTCGTCAGACTCAAGGTCACATGTTGTTAAGGCATGTGCCCTATAGCTTTCAGCTAATGTTACATACTGACAGAATGCCTCCATGCATGCATCTAGCCAAGACTGAAATTCAGCTGATGGCATATTATGTGTTGTGAAACCTGACCTGTATAAACCAACTGAGATTAGGATAGAGTGAGGTTGACGCTGCTCGAAATTAATGGTCATATCACAGGACATAAAGGTAAACCGTGGTACAGTTAGTCACAGGACATTGTTCTAGAGTTAGCCTATTTATCGATCAACTAGACGTTGACACCACGCAAGAGCTACACTGTTTATTTGTTCACATTAATCACTTGAACCAACAGATCTCACAATTTTAACAGCTTAGCGAGTGAGGCCAAGTTAGCTTACTAGGTTAGCAAGCGACATTAGCTCAGCTCACCATCACGAAATTGTCAACTAAAAGTACCTTCTGTATGAAGCCCTCCACATCCACACGATGTTGATGGAAGAAACCCTTTGGATGTAAAAAGTCTTGTTCTGCTTCCCGACGCTGCTCCATTATTGCACATCATCCAAAGAGAGCGAGTGAAAGGCCGGATAGGTGCCGAGTTCGGCACACATAATACAGACCTGACAAGCGGTTCTACTGTACGTGTGGCAGACGCTGTTGCGGTCTTGTTTGAAAGTCGTGTAGCGATGCTAACTGCGCGAGAAATTGATTTCAACATGTTTATAGCTTGATTCCGACAGCTTCAAGCCTACTTCACGGCCGCACTTACAAAACTAAAGACCAGCCTACCTTACACACGTGTGTTGGTTTGTAAAGGGCACAATGACCTCATAATTTCAACTTCAACCTTGGACCCGGAAGTACAATATGATCATTGTCGCTTTACCTTATGGGAAGTGTGGTCATAGACAAAGAACTCATAACAGCATTCTCCCAATTAAAACACGTGTCATTATCAAAGTTTTAATTAGAAACATTCTTTTGAGTTTAAATAACACATTCAGAATAATGGCAACATTGTGAATAATTCAAACATGCACTTCCTCTTAGAAAATCTTCCACAAAGTGCGTGAAGGCCTAATCCTCAAAATATCATTGCAGTTTAGAGAGCACAACGTGAATCCCCTCCATATAAAGTACAACATATCCTTTTCTTGGTATTTAAAACATCCTACATTATACATATACAATTCTGCTTTTTACCTTTTGTATCTTAAAACACTTCTCATCTGTAACCATGTCCTTGCGAATTCTGCCATCCTGTCCATTGGCAATGAGAAGATGCAGTGAAACATGACGAATGTTGCACTGCCTCTTAATACAGCAGAGACCAAATTCAAATTTCAAAAGCTCTTCATAATCAAAAATGTACTGTTCAGCTCCACAACTAAAAACTATTCCAATTTCAAAGCTTTGTGATTAAACTTTAATTTATGATACATTCAATTTAATGTATCAAAAAACCTGAGTGGCCATATTTTTTATTTTACATGCATAGCATATCTACTGTATGTACAGGTCCTGTTATAATGTTTTATGGTACTCAATACCTTCTGTTGTTTTATCTAGTGCTCAGCCACATGCATTTGATGACCAAGATGACGCTAAACGTCTAACATTCCAAAGAATACAACATGGAATCTCTCATTCAACGTGCGCTTGAAAAAAAATGTTCCTCAGGCAGGAAGGTTCTGAGGTCTAAATAAAACCTATTCTAGGACCTTCTAACGAGAAGAAAAAGCTTCTTTGGGGAAGTGAAAATGGTTCTTCACAGGTGAAAATTGAAATACAGGTGACTGTAAAAGTATGCTCAAGTTGGTTCCAAAAGTTCCAAAACTGAGGGTGTTCCCAGTAAGGACTCTTTAGGGGTATTCTGACAGCGATAAGCTGAAGAATCCAAAAGCAGTTTTTAAAGTGTTGAATAAACAGTGACAGGGTAAGCAGAAGTTCATGTCCCTGCAAATTACTATTTGAATCTAAAGGGGGGGAAAGGTGACCGTTTCAGATGCAGTTTTATGCCATTTTTTCAAGGAAAAAAAAATCTGAAATCTATTATTTTTTCAGCTGTTTGCAAAGCCAGTGAGGAAAACCATTGCATCATGCTTAGTTGAGTCTGTGTTTCTATGTACACTCTTCTCCTTCTCTTACTTGCATTGAGAGAGCAGTTTTTTTTTTTAGGTGAGGTTAGCTGAAACTGTGGTTATGGCGCCCTCCTGTGGCGAACACTAGCTCTTGGTGGCTCGGAGTTTGCGGCGAAAGTACTCTGGGGCGGCGTCCTGCAGCCACTCTGCGTCCACCAGGCACAGATCCCTCATGTAGCAGCGCGAGGTGTGCAGGAGCTCGTTGAACACCACGTACGCCGGCTTGCCCTGGAACAGGACGGAGGACGGGTGGATGCTCACGGTCTGGTGGGTGTCCAGGGCCACGTAGCTGCCGTCCGGCTGGAGCTCGGCTGCGTTGGTGAAGAGGCCGTGGGCCAGGCACCGGCGGACGTTGCTCAGGTCAGACTGAGACGACTCCAGCTTCAGCCCCAGCTGTCGAGAAGGGGCAACGTTATAGAATGGAAAGCACTAACGAGGGCAAACCAAACATCTTACTGTGGCATTCTGCATTTAGAGGTGCACTTGGAGATGTGGTCACATGTCATTTAGGAAAAACGGTAGGATACTGCTGAATAACATCATCTTTATTTCATTGCTTTAAAACATTTAGCTTGCATGCGTAAGATGACATTTTGCTACTTCATTAAAAATGGAATACTCACTAACCCCCGCCCACTTCAATAAATATAATCCAACACTAAATTCTACTGTCTAAAGTTTTGTTCACGGGGATTTTTCACATAGATCTCTGTTTCTCAAGGCACTACACTCCTGGGGGGCATGATTTTAAAGATGCCCCCAAAGTGTAGCACTGTAGCTGCCTGGCTGCAGCAATTCGATTTGTTCATTGTTTTTTTTCCCTACCAACAGTACTCAGTGATCTCAAGAAATAAAGATCTGCATGAAAAGTCACCAGAGTTCTCCTTTAATACAGCTACAACATGACAAGAAAGTCATGTTTTCATCTAAACTGCAAGTTTTAATGCAGGTCTTTGTACCTTGATGCAGATGTCCCGAAGCTGGGCACGGACTTCAGCGACTAGCCCCATGTTCCTGCTGTTGACAAAGTTTTCCCGACACCACTCCTGTTTCACAGCACACACAGTAAAATTAGCTTCGGAGGCAGATCCATCTGTTACATAGAGCTATTTACATTGACGCAGACAGGAAGCTTTAAATATTTATGAAACTAGAAAAGCACGTGCGGTACTAGCGCTGTGCGTATGTGTGCAGAGCCCACACTCTCGGTGTGGCCAACCCACCTTGTTTCCACTGACTTTCTTAAACGCTCTATAGATATGCAGCAGTGTCATGTGGTCACCCTCGCTGGACATGAACTTCCTGCGCACAGAGAGCACTTCCTCCCTGCGTGCAGGCGGATTGTAGAGCACCGAGTCCACAGAGAGCAGGGACACGATGGTCAGCACCTCCTCCGTGCAGGAGAACTCTGGGGACAGCAGGATGGTCTGTGGGCGGAAAGGGCGCCATTAAACTAAACTGTCTTTGCCATTAGCATCATGCAGCCAACACGCATCAACAAATCAACAATGGTCGGACCACTCACTCACTCACTCACTCACTGAGAGCTCTATAATCTTTTTTTTTTTTTAAATCAATAATAATCATTACCTAACATGTTCCTGCACTCTCACCTTAGAGAATCTGGGCTCCAGAGGGAAGTTGGCCATTTTCTTGCCCAGCGGGGTCAGGATCACATGCTCGTCCTTTCGCTCCACAGCCCCGAGAAGTTCCAGCTGATCGACTGCCATGCGCAAGGACTCTGTACAATCGCAAACAAACCATCTTAGTATAAATCACATATTCTAAAATGCATGAGGAGTCACAATTTTCAAATACAGCATTACTATTAACTGCAGATTATAACAAACACAGTAAGATATTCTCCATAATAATGCCACAAAGCCTGTAACATGGTGGGAAAAATTTATTTTGACTCACCAGGGGAGGGTTTTGACACAAAATCAAAATTGAGCACATCAGGAATGCCCAGAGCCAACAGCTGGAGCATCACACTGGCAAGGTTACATCTACATGGGGAAAATGATCCAATATGAACAATAATTACTTAAAAGCCTGGCAAACAAAGCACATTTTAAAACCATGGTGGCTTATCATAATCAGTAATCTCCAAACAACATACAATTTTAAAGCTTGTGTGTGTGAGGTGTGTTAGGAAACTCTCTTAACCTCTGGATCTCAGGCACGGTCATGTTGGCGAGATTGTCGAACTCGTCCTCGGTATAGAGGCGGTAAACGGAGCCGGAGTCCTCTCGGCCCGCTCGGCCCGCACGCTGCCAGGCCTGGGCCTTGGACACCCGCTGCACCGCTAGCACCTCCAGACCGCTGTCTGCGGAGCAGGAGAGGAGAAGATGGAGGATTGGATACATTTGCTCCGACACATAAGCAACGTTTTGTCCACACCAGAAGGCTTACACAGCGGCTATAAACTACCAGCACTATATAACAATACAGACGAGAAACGTATGTACACTGGGTATAACCAGACTGTATATATAGTATACTATACAGTATATTCTAAAACGGATCGTTCCGGTCCTTGATTATTATTTGCTGAGTCGAGACCACTGTCTGCAGAGCAGGAGAGGGTAAGACGGAAGATTGGATACATTTGCTCCAACACATCAGCAAAGTTTTGTCCACACTAGAAGGCGCAACACTTCAATGCTAAATTAAATATTCATACAAATATTAGAACATCACAGCCCAAGTCTGAAGAAGAGCCATGCGGCTCGAAATGTAACTTGACTTAATAAAGTAAACTAAGTGAGAGCAAGTGTGCGGACCTTTTACTCTTTTTTTAACATCACAGCCCTACTCACACAACCAAGGCTTACTTAGCGGCAAAAACTACCAGCACTATATAACAATACAGACGAGACACGTACGTACACTGGGTATAACCAGACTGTATATATAGTATACTATACAGTATATTCTAAAACGGCCCCTTAGCTGTTCTAAATTCAGTATAAACCACGGCCTCTCGGGGCTTATTGCTTAAGTATAGCATATGTACAAGGTATAACAGCACAACAGAGAAAATAAATGTTTGGGAAAGCCAGTGCAATAACTGATAGAACAATGCAGTGAAGAGAATGAAATGAGAGTCCTTGTACCTGGATTGTACCGCTTTGCTTTCACCATTCCTGTGTCAATGACAAACTTGATCCCCGATATAGTGATGGACGTCTCAGCGATGTTAGTGGAGAGGATCACTTTCCTGCAGCCCTAAAAAGGAGAAGAGAATAATACGCTTTAATAATATGTTTTATTTATATAGCACCTTTCTCAAACCCAAGATCGCTGTAAGCCCTCTTACAGAATAGCTGGTGTCATTGGTGTGCCCTACTGTATGCTTGTAACGGCTCTGATAAAGATCAGCAGAGTTCTGGAAGATTCCCTCTCTCACAAAGCACATTGAATGACCACTGTGCCTGATAATGTCCAGTAGAAGTAAATTTAAACTGGAAACTTATTTGATTTTTTTTTCTTTGACCTCAGTGAAATAAGCGTTCATATGGGTTTTAATTTGGCTTGCTTCATAGTCAGAGAGTTATGTGGTAAATTGTCTTAAATTTGAGGCAATGGATGGCAGGCCTTCGTAGGAGTGTTGTTATGGTTACCTTTGGGGCAGGCTGGAAGACCCTGAGTTGCTGGGCAGGAGGGAGTGCGGCATACAGAGCAATGACCAACATGGGCCCACAGCTCTCCGGAAGGTGTTTGGAGATGTCACGGCAGGTGCGTGCGAGAGCCTCAATCTCCTCCTGGCCTGTCAGGAACACCAGGATGTCATGGGACGGAGGTGCTTCCTGTGACATAAACAACAAACAAGGACACAGAATGACCATAATTCTAGCCAATTTAAAACAGATTTCTACACGTAATAGAACACCATTCCACTAAACTAATATGGTCACCATGGCAGTGTTATTGTGGTGTGTGTGTGGGTTTTTTTGTTCAACACACCTGGTGGATCTGGAATATGGAGACCAGTGCAGCCTGGAGGTAGTCTGACTGAGGCTGCTTGGTGTAGTAAATCTGGATAGGGTGCTGTCTGCCCTCCAGATACAGCACGGGCGACTTGTTGAAGTACTGGGAGAACAGGTCCACGTCCATAGTGGCAGACATCACGATGACCTGGATGTGAGGCGTTGTGGAGAGGATGACACAGCAAACAAACTAATTATGAATTTGTGAACTACAACAGAGTCTATTTTCCAAACAATCTTTGAAGGCAAGATTGGGGGGGGGACTATTCCTGTGACTAATTCACAGGATTAGTCAACATGACGACAATGAAACTCCCACTCATTCACTCAGCACAAATTAATGCAGAATAACGCGATAACTTACTTTCAAGGGGTGCTTGTTCTGTTCACGGCGCTTCTTCTGCGCAGTCTTCACCACACCGAAAAGCACATCCGTGTGGACGGTCCTCTCGTGGGCTTCATCCAGAACCACCACCGTGTACCGCAATAGAAGAGGGTCTCCGATAGCTTCACGGAGAAGCATGCCATCAGTCATAAACTTCAGCTTGGTTTCTGGAGAAGTTACATCTTCAAATCGTACTGTGTAGCCAACCTAAACACAACAATATGATTCGTGTTACTAATACGTAGCATTAAGTACTCGAGCTCAAGCAGGGTAAACGATTAGTGAAATTCCACTTTCTAAAACCGACCAGCTTTCCAAGTTGACTTTTCTTTTCTTCTGCAACTCTTCCTGCCAGAGATATAGCTGCAACACGACGAGGCTGAGTTATGGCCACGATGCCTTGTCGCCCTATGCCAGCTTCGTAAATGTACTGTGGAATCTGAGTGGTCTTGCCAGATCCTGTCTCGCCTGTAACAAAATGCAAAGATCACATCGCGAGGGGAAGTCATCCAATGGAAACAGACAGAACCTCTGTATTTCTGTGATATTAGCTCACCAGCGACTAGCAACAAAGCTAACATGGGCAGCTAAAGCTAAAATTGTCATATGGTTTGCTTATTCTTCTTACCTATTAGTACAGCGTTATGTAGTTGTCTCAACTGGTTGATAAGCTGAGATTTTGCTTGATATATTGGCAGATGTTTTCTCTGAACGTCTATTGGTACAGTTGCATTTCCCTTTCTGGGTAGCAGCATTCCAGGCTTCTTGTCAAGGCGGAAAAAAGGAGACCCCGGCTTAAATCTCTTCGCCGGTGGAGTATCGGGGTCGTAGGGCATGATCTGGTGAAAAACACTGAGTGAAATGAACCCGTCTCTTTGGGTCTCCCGATCAAATTAATGACAAAATTAGAGAGAGAAAGCGGAATGAACAAGAAGCCTTGTAGAACGGTTGTTTACCTCACCCCACCAGAGAACCTGAGACCCACGTGGTAAATTACATTGATGTCGCGCAAAGATGACGTCTGTCTGGCAAACCCTTAAACTGCTTCAAAGGGTTGACAATATATTATTTGAAACTGTGGCTTTATTCATAATATCCATGCAGGTCATTTGTTGTTATTTTTTTGTGTAATTGCACACCAACAATAAAACAATAAACTTAAAGCAAAGATTAAGCTTATTAATTAAATAGATTAGCCCATGTAGTCAATTGGCTCAGTATAGGCCTAGTCTTCCCTATAGTCCCCATCTTCTTCTACAGAATGGTAGTTCAAACTATTCTGAGCATTCCAGTGTATTAATCATTTCAGTTGGCACATTGACTCAAGTGCACACCTTATTTGTATCCTGTTACTCAGTGTAAACTGTGGGCCAGACTGAGCTTGAACGCATCCGGTGATGTAAATTCTGAGGGTATACAAAATACCCTCAGAAAGTCTATATAAACCATTCATGGAAGGCCTCAGTCATTTCAAGTGACATTCATTTGAATGTCAGTGAGCCTGTCCTGTATCTGGAGAATTTGTTACAATATGCAAACTTAGCCATGTTTTGATTAAACTGAGTATAGCAACTGAGAAATTGAAAAGAAACAACCACTCTCTTTAACAGCTTTTTGACCAATAGGCAACTTGTGAACTCCTAGCCCTTGTGAACTAGAAAGGGAGGTTAAACATCTGTCTCTCTCCAACAGTGAGGTGTCATTTTAAGAAAAAAGAAAAATCATGCACATTATGCAATTATGATGAACTTAACAAAAACCCAGAAGAATACAGAAGTGTAGCATGTCCACAATGAGTTCTAATGCTGTCTATCGGTATAAGGAAGTTAAAAAGAGAGTGACCAAGGAAATCTTGTGTTGGTTGATAAAGCTGAGAGAGGGATGTGTGTGTCTTAGAGAGAGAGGGAGAGAGAGAGAGAGAGAGACGGAGAGAACATTTTGACAGATGGCTGATATGATATGAGGGCACATGTAAACTAAATGACATGCATTTGCTTTTGGATTTAGTGAACATAATAAAGTGGCTGATCCTTTTTTTATTGTTTGCCTTATTCACTTGGGTAGTTTCACAATCAGAGTAAGCACTTTGTTTCACAGGGCCTAAAAATGAAACCCTATTGAAATTTCTTAATATAACTAGGCTACTTCCTAAAAGTGTGTTGGAGTGGATATCTGAAAGAAGAAAGAAGAAATTTAGTTTTTCGCTATCAGTATGGTTAAATATTTGCAGACAATATTTGTTGTGTTTTCTGTTGATCCTTGGGTTAACACCATTAAAGTGAGACTGGTAAATAAAGAACATTGAATTATCATACATAATGAAGGCTACTTTTTATAACATATTTATGGAGAATGTGTTGGAGTAGTAGTCAAGTACCCGCCATTTCCATTAATTATGAGAATTCTCTGGTTTCTTCAACGTCACAGTTGTAAATACCATTTGTCGGCACATCTTTAAGGCATGTTAATTCTCAAATTGTTTCATTTTAAAACACATTTTAGTAACATCATTTACACACACTTGGACATTGTGTAATATGTTACACAATGTCCAAGTGTGTGTAAATGATGTTACTACAATGTGTTTTAAAATGAAACAATTTGAGAATTAACATGCCTTAAAGATGTGCCTACAAATGGTATTTTTGCATTTCTTTATTCCTATTGTCAGGGTGCTCTTACGTATAGTTATAAATAATAACATACTGTAGATCTACAGTTATCATATTTTAAGACACACAGACGCGGGCAGAAAATATCAAGTGGTTATGCTGGTCAGGAAACTTATCACATCCTGTTGCCTTGCCTTCTTTTGAGTATTTCATAGGTGGGTGGTGCTGGATGCAGGAGAACAAGAGTGTGCATGTAAAGACAGAGCAAGAGATGACAAGCAGATAGTACACAAGATAGGGGAGGGAGGGAAGGAGAGAGGGAGGGAGAGAGAGACAGAGAGGGGGGAGAGAGAGAGAGAGAGAGAGAGAGAGAGAGAGGGAAGTACATCAGTGCTGCTCAGTAACATCTGAGCTGTGAGTCACTGAAGGCTGGGTCTGCAAGTCGGGAACTGTAGAGAGAGAGAGAGTCACCTGAAGAATTAAGCTGTCTGAAAAAGTTTTCGGGTGTGCTTGTGTGTGTGAGTGTGTGAGTGTATGAATGTGTGCTGTGCCAGTGTGTCTACATGCATAAGTGTGACCCAGGCTCCCGGAGCTACTCAGAGAGGATTATCCCAACTCCTTCCTAGCGTTTAAAGATGAGGGACGCCATCGTCAGTGGCCTTCAGGACTTCTTTTATGAGTATGAGACTCCGCGGCAGGTACTGGTGCGGAGCAAGAGGGTGGGGATAGTGTGCCGTCTCATCCAGCTCGGGGTCCTGGCGTACATCATTGGGTAAGACTGCCTTTTTTCTCTCTCTGGAATGTCCAAATTGGGAATGTATGAGGCAAAGCGGAAATATTTGCACAACCTTCAAATATTTCAGTTTCTGTATGTGTGGGAAGAAACACATCTGTTCAAACTTGCAATGTTCATCCACTAATGTCTGGATCTGTAATTCCTCCCCCTGCGTTAAGATTCAAATCATAGTATTGTTCAAATTTTGGGGTGAAAATGCAGACAGAGGACCAAATTCAAAGATCTCTGGACAGTTACAGCCACACAGTCATGCTTTTAATGAGTAACTAAAGAGTGCGAGTGCCTGCTTGTCAGCCACTGACACATTCCTGACAGCTAAGAGAGACTTTAACTTAAGGATTTGTTTCATCTCATCTCTGTTCAAAACCCAGTGGACTCTATAGCACTGGTTAAGACGTGTGAGAGCCCATCTTACTTTATGGATGGGCTATTCGTGTGAAGAGGAAGCGTCTGGTTGTCAGATAGAAGAAGTGTGTTTGGAGGGAGCATAAAGGATGGGGGGCACGGCATGGTATGGAATGCATGGCAGGCATGCAGGAAGGAAGGCGGTGCTGGGAATAGGTGAGGGTGTTCAGGAGAAGTGGAGGGAACTGCCAAGTGTTGCAATGTTATGTCATCACAGGGGGCAACAGACAATAGGCAAGGCTAGGAGATGGGAGAACTCTCTTCTCACCTGCAACTTAGGGGCAAAGATGGTCTAGATTGTCTATAAACCGTCTCTGTTAGGGGTATCAAGCATGGTATAGCCTAATCATACCAAACATAATTTTTACCAAAGGTTTCATGAATTTCTGTGTTTAACATTTCACATTTAAGTACTGTAAATGTAGCGTTAACAACTAGGGAAATTATTTGTGTCTCAGGGTCTGAGATGTGCTCACACATCAGGGATTTGTATATTTTCATTTGTGCTTTTAGAACACGGCTATAATACACAAAAATACGACGAGTCCAATCATGAGTAACCAACTATAGAGTCAGAACAACAAGGGAGACAATTTGATTCAAAACATGTTTTAGAGATAAGAAATTGGATAAGCTTGTTTTCATAACACAGTCACAGTGTAACTTTCTCCTCTCTTAATAGCAATAAATAATAATGACCAAAATAGCAAATAGCATAATAGTCTGCCAAATAGCATAACCATAACCATAACCAATAATAAACTCTAATGACTAATTAATTACATGATTCATTCATTAGTGACATGTTATTGTAATTGTTAATATGTAATTATGTGCCCCCCCCCCCGCCACACACACACACACACTGAAAGCATGTGTTTAATGTATTAACCAAATAAAAGAACGTTTCATGTATTATTTCAATTTTATTTGTATTTACCTATAGCCTACCTTGTTTATGCACATGGTTGCCAGGTTTCAGTGTTGAGATGACAGGGCATAACACGCCTCCTCTACCACTGTTTTGTAAATGCTGAAAAACAGATTTTTACATAGTCATAGAGTGACTGAAATGTTATTGGTTAGTAAGCACATCCTTTTCTATTTCCTTTAATCAAGTCAATGGCTCAGGCTTACATCTTTGAAAGGAGCTTAAATATTTTTCATTTGAAGAGTCTCAGTGCGTTAGATAAGAGGGCAGAGGCAATATCTGATATTTATCTAATATTTTATCATCAGCTCTTCTTGTGTCTGTCTTGAACTTTTCCGTATTCAAACAGTTTCACTCAGAACTTCTTCCAGTTTTGTCCAAATGTCACTGGCATATCATTATCAACAAGAAATCTCTTTTGAAGTCTGTATTTCTTGCGCTTCAGCCACCCCCACAACTCATGCACCCACTTATCAGCGCACATCCTGTCGCATGGTGATGGACATCAAACTAGATTCGATTAAAGCTTGTCCAGAGCAATCTAAGAACTGTAAGGGCGACAGCCGAGATCAGAAATTGCTCTTTTGAACCCCATAAAAATCAGACGAGGGGAACTTTAATAGAATATTAGGTCACCTCAGGGGGATTGTCATGGAACAGAATAAATTGGCCACTCATACCACCACCCCCCCCCCCCCCCCCCCCCCCACACACACACACACACACACACACACACCCGACATCAGAGAGAGATAATCCAAAACTCACCAAGGCGGTGCTGAGACAGAGAAAAAAATACTGACGTCTTCTGTGTTTCATCTTATGCAAAACTGATGATGTAAAATAATCTATTGGTGACTGCACTTTATATCACTTTAGCCCAGTCTTGGTAGTGATGCATTTGGCTTTGTGACCAGTGATAACTTCAAAAAAATGGGCAGGGTAGGATTTCTGTAGGATGTAAACTTTTTTTTTCTGAAGAACAGCAAACATCAGTAGGCAAATTGTGTTATGATCGTATACGATGGGAACTGATTATGTGGTTGTCCAGCAATAGTTGTATATTGTATAATCATCTTACTGTAAGTGACATTTTATCAAACCAACAGGAAAGCAAATACAAAGCAAATGAAAGCTATTTTTTTGGCGCAGAATTTTCCTAAGAACACCCCAATGCAGTCGTGAAGGCCTCTAGCCTGCCTTTCATTGCTTTGTTGTTATTTATTATGAATGTAATGAAGTGGGATGAAATTAGTCCACACTCCAAAAAGCAGAATAGGTAATGGGATACATAAACAGGTAAACAGGTCCAGTTCATTATCTTACATGAAATTGCATGACTCAACACCTGGCAAAACTCAACATCTGGCAAAACTCTAGCCAAAGTTCCATCCTGAAGTTCCGCAACTCTGCCTGAATAACTTGCAAGTTGGTTCTTGCACCAAGAAGAAAGGGAAAAGAAAGAATACTGACCCACACTCAGTTCACCCTAACAAACGTGTGTGGCTGTTTAGCTTCAGACCAGGGGTTAAGGTTTATCATGTTCAGTTACAGATGTCAGATAAACTGCGTAGATGTGTATCTATATTACCGTTGCAATACACTCTGAGTTCTCATGTAGCTTGTTCTTATAACTCTTGCAATGATAGTTGTCCATACACCATCTTTCAGTAACCTTTCAGGTTACAGTATACCATCAATCAGTAAACCATTGGTGATGAGGAAGCTACTGTATGTCTTACAAAGCAATGAGTACTATATGGAGTGGACTTTTATGTGAACAAATAGGCCTACAAACACAGGATGTGTACAAGCTCTCCTTTATGGCACTGTCTTATCACTTCACTGTAGGGGTGGGAGTTGGCAAAAAAGTGACGATTCGATACTATTGCGATATTTGGGCCACAGTACGATATTATTGCGATTCTTATTGCGATACAACAAGTATTGCAATTCGATTCTGCGATATGTATTGCTATTCACGTCTCCCATATTATTCAAAGGCATTACAAAAAATATGGAAAATAATACTATTCAACTCACTCTGTCGTGGCATAGTGCATGTCGAGGTCCTTACTATTCACTTTTTTCATTAAGTATCGCGATACTTTTATACTAGAATCGATATAATTGTGCACACAAAATATTGCGATACTGAACAACATAAATGTTTCTCCCACCACTACTTTAATGTATTTTAGTGTGCATTTATCGCTTAAGAGAGAAATCTCTTCTAGACATTTTTGATTAACAAGTAAATGTGAAATAATGCGTCTGAGTGACATGATACAGCAATGTGTATAGTCCAGCATTGTTATACAGTACAAATGGCTGAATAGCCTACTATACATGAATATCAATTTCACCACATCTTTAGATGCAGTTGTTGGAGTGTCATAAATTACAAAGTCACAATCCAGATCTCATCTAAAGCATCACATGTCAGCTTAATGTGGCGTAGAACTAGTTTACAGCCATCCAATAAGACTGTATAGCAGATGGCAGTTGATGGAATGACAACATCACTGAAAGCAAATATGCTGCCCAGTGCATTGCTAATAAATAGTTCAGAGGAAATATAATCCTTGCTACGCAAATATGTATTTTTCTTCCTGTCCACAGGCTGGCAAAATCCTTGTTCAAGAAATGAACGCATCATGTAAACAAGCACTTCAAACTAAAACAGGAAATGCAAGAGACTCTAGTAGCAAAACTGACCACACATCTTGTTTTCTTTATCTCACAACTGGAAGGGTTGTTGTTGTTGTTGTTGTTGATCTTTCAAAGATGGGTGTTCATCTATGAGAAAGGCTACCAGATTGAAGACTCAGCTATCGGATCTGTGCTAACCAAGATGAAGGGAGTGGGCCACACATCCGAGGATGAGGAGGAACGGGTGTGGGACGTGGCCGACTACGTCTTCCCCGAACAGGTGTGTGTTTTGGTCTCTCACCAAGCATTGGACTGATCTCAAAATGAGACATAATAACCATTCTTTTTTTACTCCAATACAGTGCTTTCTCGGTGTACTATTTTCCCATTCTTAATGTGAAATCATTCAGTGATGAGTAGAGCTGAAATAAAAATAACCATCCCATTCTCTTGGCAGAACACTGAGCAGGTGGTGTGACCCATCAGAGGATAGACTCCTATAGAGAGACTACAAGGGGGATATCTAAATAAACTGTTATTTAGATTAACAAACACACTATAAGCTGACACTTGTGTTTGAAGGTCACCTGTTCCTGGAATTTAACACTGATGTTTTCACAACACTGTGCAGTGATACTGTGTCAACGATAGTATGGCAACAGGGGATCTTTCACAATTTCCGTGCACTTCCGTGTCCAAATTTGAGGACAATTGTAGCCTACTGTAGCCTACAGTAGGCCTTGACGAGTGTACGACGTTACGCATGACATGCAGTAGCCTAACCCGTGTTCAGTATGTTAGCCAATCTACAGTAGCATGAGTTTATTTACGAGAAATCAAGCAAGTAAGACCTATGAGTAAGACGTTATCTAAGTAAGCAGACGTAGGCCTATTGCACACACTGTCATCATTACAATACAAAATAGGAGAGTGCATATTGACAAAGGGTGGTTTGCCGTTAGCATGCAAAGAGAAATGATTTGAGACGTGCAGCTTCTCATCTCCAAATACAGTGAGGGAGGTGAGGCCCTGTCTGATGCTACACCAGATGCCAGACGTGACCCCTGGCCATAGACTCTCTCTGAGAGATCCATGAGCTGCACGCTAAAGTGTATACAGCCATTAGCCGAACTCTTAAACAACGAACAAAGAACACAATGTGCACGGCTGTCAAGAGAGATTTTAAAACAAAAGCAAGCCGGTTGAAAAATTATAATCACATCAACCCTACTTGTGTGGAAGATTCTGACCTTACTCGTATGTCCTTTGTCCAAAGGGGGACGCGTCGTTCGTGGTGATGACTAATTACATAATCACCGAGAGGCAGAAGCAGGACAAGTGCCCGGAGGTATGTAAACACTTTCACTCACTATGTCTTCAGTCTTCCTCAGCTGGTTAGCCCCCCTTTCTCAAAGGGCATTTGGACCCTTTTATCCCTTGTGTTACACTGTAAGTGTAAGGGTTTCTAGAGAGAGAGAGAGAGAGAGAGAGAGAGAGAGAGACAGAGAGGGAGAGAGAGAGAGAAAGTTGTGATATATAAGAAAACTCAAAAGGTGTTCATCAGACAATGGGGACAACAGGTGTGCAAATGTGAGAGCAGAAAATAAACCGTGAGGAGACCTTTCTTTTCCTGTGTTTATCTTTGTCTCTCTTTGTCTTAGTCTGGCTATCACCATACTTTGAGCTGCTGGGCGAGATCCAAATAGTCTGTCTTGCACCTGTACCCAGTTTCAGTGATCTGCCCCCCATCCAACACCTCTTTTCTGGAGGGAGATAAAATAAATGAGCGTCACGGACAACTGAGTTTCCTCCTCCTTTAAGGCATTTATTCCTGTGTTTAAAACTGTTGTGTAGATTCTAGAATATGATTTGCAGTTTTGTTTATGCAGTGAGAAGGGATATTTATTTCATTCTCACATTTCATAACTTTCTGCGTTATTCAAGCTGTTACTGTCATGCAGAGTTTAATTTTGGATATGGTTGAAAAGAGGAAATATGCATATTTTCAGGATGTGAAATAATTGGTCTGAATCCTACACCATTATCTATAACAAAATCCAACATAGGCATGACCCAAACATGACACGATTTTGTCTTTCAGCTTAACGATGGCAAGAATTCCTGCACCACGGACAAAGACTGTGAAGGGGGACGATACAAACGTACGGGAAATGGTACAACCCCACAGTCATACCAAGATACTCACAGCGTGACCCCCCACACACACACAGCCTCCATGCACTTTCCTGCCGTGTGTGAACACTCAAGCCTCTTCACTTATGTAACACGCAGACACTTTCAAACGTATTCCTCCCTCTAACATGCTGTAGGTACCTCGCATGGCTTCGCATCACTACCACTGCCTTGAACTTTGCCGCTAACGCTTCATGCTGTAATGGGAAGAAGGTCCATCATGGGATCCATTTGAACACTGACAGGAACAAGATTAGGCCTACAGTGTGCATAATCTCAAAAGTCGCACGTGCCACTGACTGCATGCAAGTGACTATCTGACAAGACACTTTACAATGAATACTTTGTTTTGTTAGTAGTATTTGATGTAGTATGAAAGTTCTTCGTGTTTAAGATACAAACTGCAAGTATGTGTAACACAAGTAAGTGTTAACTGAGAAAACTGGGAGACCTTTAAAGGATTTTCTAGTGACAGTGTAATTAAAACCTGCCTTATAAGACCGATCCCTTAATTGTCAATGACATTGACATAAACATTATTATGCCATGTCTGTTTTAGCAGACCGATAGCTGACACAACCACTCTCAGAATTGCGAATGTCATTACAGCTCATATACTATTGTTATGGCAATAACCAATTTGGATCATACAACAGTGTACGTCAACAAAGGAAATGGACTTTGATACTTTTTATAACTAGGCTACTTGCGACAGGATATGAAATCCACCCAGACACACTTACGTTATGCAAATCTCAGGTCACAGAGTTCAAGACAGCTACTGAGTCAGTTAAGAATAATTGAAATAGCCTAAAGGCTGGTCTCCCCAAATATTTGGCCATGGTGTTTACCAAACACATGTGGGACTCCACTCTACTCTAGCCTACATTATAAATCAAACATCCTGCTGGTATGATGGCCCTCTGTTTTTCTTCTGAATCTTTTCTTATACATGTAGGTTGTGTCTCAACCTTGTGGTTAGGTTCTCCTTAAAAGTAAATTGACTTAGATCTCCAGATCCTGTTTAAGCGGGCGCATAAGGACGGCCTCAGCAAGAGCTACAGCACGCTAACAGTGCAGCCTTAACTAAACATGGCGTTGCGCTGATAAACACTCCCAACAATTCAGGCGTTTTTCATGTTGTGAGAAAGAAGAGAAAGCCTTGATAAAATCAACAACCTCTCCAGTTAATAACAACCAGACACTGCATACGACAGGGCTATGTTTCACACAATGTATGTACAGTAAGATAAGAAACATAATGCTTTGAGCAACCATAAATGAAGACCATTAGAAACTGACACGCATTCATGCATAGCAAGCAATGTTTTACAGTGTATACAATTAATAGAGGGAACTTTTCCCACAGACTCCATCTTGCTTGCACACTCCTCGCAGTATTGTCCTTATTAGTATGTATTGTGATACCCCTGTTTCTTGTGTGGCCTCAAATTATATCAGGATGCCAGGCTATATTGCACATTATTTCATCTTTGGTGTTCTTGGCACCTTACTCTACCAGATATTCCACAAAAGGAATGGAAGTATGTGTCAGAGGCTGTGGTATGATTTGTAAGCAGTGTTGACAGGAAGTCACTGGATATTATGTCAGACACTCTTACAAACATGTATACTCAATAACTCTCTGAGGAACACAGAAAATATCTCACTACATGTTTTTTTTTTCATCTTGTGTGGAATGCAGACAGCTGCGAAGCGTTCATAATATCAGAAAGATAAAAACAATGACTATTTTTTTTTTTAAAAAGCTAGTGTTTAGTTTTGATCACGTAGTTTTTTTTCCAGTATGGGTTTCAGTATTTGTAGTTGTTTACGGTTTTAACACTCTTGAACTTTGCAGCATGCCATGAATGATTCCAGGAATTTGGTGCAATATGAAAAAAAACAACCAGATATTTGGTTCGTCTGTGCTCTTTAATGCTTCTCACCCCTCTGCTGATTCTTTGCCTTTTTAGGCCATTCACTAGAGCTGCATGTCCTCTTGTTCAGACCAAGGACTCTAATTTGAGGGGGCAGTAACTTGACTGATAATGGTGGTTGCAATCCAAATAAACGTGCCACGCGCTCCCACGGCCATTCACACACAAAACAGTGCGTGTGTGTGTGTGTTTGTGTGTGAGAGAGAGTTTAGTCGACCCAAGGCAGAATCTAGCACTAAATATAATTTGGCCCTGATCTGGCCTAAGAAGAGATTCTCAGTCAGCTCCTATCTGGCGGAGATTGCATACAGCCTGATTTGCTCTTAAAGGCTCAGTCTGCTCTTCTAATCTCAGATATGTTTTTTTCTAAAAGTTAGCAAGTTGCTCTTCGTGTATTACTTGCTCAGAGCTCAGAGAGTTTGGGATAAAAAATAAAAATAAAAAAACAACCTCTCAAACATCGTGGCTCAATGCTGAGCGTGGCTGAGGAGTTCATTTATCCACAACTCTTCCCAAAACCGAGACCGAAGTGCAGACCATGCCAGAGAGAGCAGCTGATCCAGGAACAGATCTTATGTACAGTATCGCTAGTCTGGAGGTTACTGCTGCCAAAATTAGGGTCCACGGTGAGAGATGTTGTCTCAGTTGCCCTCATTTCCCTCACTGATGGTTCCCTGTTGCCCGCTATCTCTCTCTCTCTCTCTCTCTGCCCTCCCTCTATCTCTCTCTCTCTCTCTCTGCCCTCCCGCTCTCTCTCTCTCTCTCTCTGCCCTCCCGCTCTCTCTCTCCCTCTCTCTCTCTCTCTCTGTCCTCCCGCTCTCCCAGGGTATATGACGGGGAAGTGTGTCAACAATAAGACCTGCGAGGTGCGCGCCTGGTGCCCTGTGGAAGATGACCGGACCATTCCAGAGTACGCACACTCACACACTCACTACAATTTATTCACGTCCACACACATGTTTAGTCAAGGGCAGTTCACAAATGAGCCAATACATCATCATCTTTACTTAATCCTGGAACCAGAGGCTACAGATGCACGCAAGATAGCCATATGAGAGATAAATGCAGTGCTGTCAAACTACAAGCAGCAGAGCAATGGCTGTTTATCATAATAGCCATTAGATCACCGCTAACCTGTTCCACGATGATGAACACACCCATTTCAACTATAAACAGTTAACAGTGTTTCCACATTAGTTTGAGCTTATGGCAGGGTTTGTGTCTCATTGCTGGTGCAGCATGGAAAGTGTAACACTTATGCTCACGGTGTCTGTCAGACTTCGTGGAGATCATGTCTTATCTGCTGTGAGCCCCTCTCTTCTCTCTCTGTTCTCCATCTAGTCCCCCACTGCTGATGTCTGCTGAGAACTACACCCTCTTCATCAAAAACTCTGTTACCTTTCCTCAGTTCGGCGTGGTCAGGTGAGTGACCCTGGTGTGTGTGTGTGTGTGTGTGTGTGTGTGTGTGTAAATATACAGTGCCTATAGAAAGTCATCATACCCTTTTGAAATAGTTACTTTTTTTGTCTTACAGCCTGAAATCAAAACCAATTTTAAAAACAATCTTTTTCAGTTTTATTCACAAATTTAGCTGTACAACATCAAAATAATGAAAAGAAAGTCAACAGTTCTGAAAATTAATAAAAAACTGAAAACTAGAATAACAGGGTTGGAAAAGTCATCATACCCCTGACTTAATACTTTGTATAGCTTCCTTTTGCTTTCATTACAGCCCTCAATCTGTTTGGATATGTCTATTATAGCTTTCCACACCTAGATTGGGGAATATTTGCCCAATCTTCCGTGCAAAATCATTAAAATTCAGTCAAATTCTGTAGGGAATGGCGATGGACTGCTCTCTTCAAGTCAATCCACAGATTTTCTATAGGATTTAAGTCAGGGCTCTAACTTTGCCACTCAAGGCTAGTCACCATCCTATCCTTAAGCCACTACTTTGTTCTTTTGGCAGTATGTTTAGGACCATTGCCGTGTTGGAAGGCGAATGACCTGCCCATATTCAGCTGTCTAGCATGGGGGCTGCAGGTTTTCCTCAATCATTTGGGTGTACTTGGCAGCATCCATTTTCCCTCCTATCCTGACCAATTGCCCAGTCCCCACTGAAGGGAAACATCCCCACAACATAATGTTGCCCCCACCATGCTTCACACTAGGTATGGTGTGTTTTGGGTGTGTTTGGGTGTGTAAACTGTGTTTGGTAAGCGCCTGGAGCTCAGTCCAAAAAGTTCAATCTTAGTCTCCAAAAAGTTCAATCTTAGTCTCTTCTGACCATAAAAGCTTTTTCCACATGGTAGCAGAATATTCCAGATGTGTTTTTGCACTGAACTCCAAGCGCAATGTTTGGTGAAAACCAAACACAGAACACCACCCGAAACACACCATACCTAGTGTGAAGCATGGTTGGGGCAACATTATGTTGTGGGGATGTTTCTCTTCAGCAGGGACTGGGCAATTGGTCAGGATAGGAGGGAAAATGGATGCTGCCAAGTACACCCCAAATTCTTGAGGAAAACCTGTGTCCCTCTGCTAGACAGCTGAAGATGGGCAGGTCATTCGCCTTCCAACACGACAATGATCCTAAATATACTGCCAAAAGAACAAAGCAGTGGCTGAAGTATAGGATGGTGAATATCCTTGAGTGGCAAAGTCAGAGCCCTGACTTAAATCCTATAGAAAATCTGTGGATTGACTTGGAGAGAGCAGTCCATCGCCGTTCCTTACAGAATTTGACTGGATTTGAACAATTCTGCACGGAAGATTGGGCAAATATTCCCCAATCTAGGTGTGCAACGCTATAATAGACATATCCAAACAGATTGATGGCTGTAATGAAAGTAAAAGGAAGCTCTACAAAGTATTAAGTCAGGGGTATGATTACTTTTCCAACCCTGTTATTCTAGTTTTTATTTTTTTATTAATTTTCAGAACGGTTGACTTTTTAAAAATTATTTTGATGTTGTACAGCTACATTTGTAAATAAAACTGGAAAAGATTGTTTTTAAAATGGGTTTTGATTTCAGGCTGTAAGACAAAAAAAAAGTAACTATTTCAAAAGGGTATGATGACTTTCTATAGGCACTGTATGTATATGTATGTTTGTGTGTGTGTGTACTGTACACATGTAAAGGTATAGATTTCTGTTGAACACACATTTTCTCAAAATACAAGAAGAGCCAATGAATAGATCGAAGAACTACAGTATAAATGCTCCTCAGATCAAGGTGGTCAATTAGGTGACCAGTGTGTGTGTGTGTGTGTGTGTGTGTGTGTGTGTACAAATGTTACAATTAATATAGGAGTATAGGCTTAGAAGACATGTCTGTTGAATCTATACCTGTAAGATCAAAGAGAACAGCAAAGAATAGACCCAGGAGCTACTGTGCATCCTTTTCATTTAAAACTCTGTTACCTTTCAGTTCAAAGTTGTCGGGTTGGTGACTTTGGTGTGTGTGTGTGTGTGTGTGTGTGTGTGTGTGTGTGTGTGTGTGTGTGTGTGTGTGTGTGTGTGTGTGTGTGTGTGTGTGTGTGTGTGTGTGTGTGTGTGTGTGTGTGCAAAAGTTACAATTCATATAGAGTTATTAGTTCATAGTCTTGGACACTCGCCTGTAAAGATCAAAGAGGCGCCACAGAATAGATACCTCAATACCTTTTGCCAGGTAAAAAACACAACACTCACAGCAGTTAAGCTTCCATGCAGGAACTTAATCAAATACATAGATGTGCCTCTGCACCAGTTATGCATTTTTATTGCACACACCGACCTGGAACGAGGCCATTCATGTTGGGAGTCCAGTTTTTCAAGGCTAGCATGATCAAAGCGTTTGCTGTGGACTTATCTTCAGAGACACCACAGGGAGCATAAAACGGATGCTAAATCAAACATGACTAAATCAAACTGCAGGAACAGATTAAATTAAGTATATGAAATCCCCCTGTGTCCCACTGCCATTTACGGTCAGTGTGTTGACGGATAAACATGTTTGTGCGGTGGAGTAGCCTAGCTCTGAGAGCAGATGGCTAGAATATGGCCGTGGGGCAGTAGGGACGGTCAAGGACGACATCCTGACCTTATAAATCCACTGGACTGACTGAGGACACGAACCAGAACACTTAACTTTGATCAAGTCCTAATGACTTCAGAACCTTTGAACACCTTAAAGCCTTGAAAACATTTGCAGATGTATGCAAAACCAATCTTACCTCTAGCCACAATCAACAGTCAGCGTTTGCTTAATTTAGGCCTACATGGAATGACTCTCATGCAAAGATGCATTTAGAAATACTGTTTTGGATTCTGGTATATAATGTTATGTGATATATAATGGGTGTTTTAGAGCGCAAATTTATTTTCATCTGACAATAGAACAAGATTCTAAGCAAAGTCCCAATAGCACTGAGCAACTCCATTAACAGCCATTAACAGTGTTTTTTCCTGACATGCTTTTCAAATAGTCTGTTAACATGCAACATGCACTTAGTTTATTAAAGGCACTCTAAGCGATGCTGGGTAACGGTCACTTCTAATAATAATAATAATAATAATATCTTGGATTTATATAGCGCCTTTCATAATACCCAAGGTCGCTTAACAAATGAGAGAGGGGGGGGGGGTGTTAGGGGTCAAAGGACTTTGTGAAGAGAAATGTTTTGAGGTGCTTTTTGAACATGGACAGGGACGGGGCAGAGCGGACATGGAGTGGTAGGGTATTCCAGAGTGTGGGAGCATTGACAGAAAAAGCCCTGTCCCCAAAAGTCCGCAACCTGGTGCGGGGAATGGCCAGCAGGTCCTTGTCAGAGGACCGCAGGGAGCGTGACTGAGTGTAGGGGTGGAGGAGATCAGTGAGGTATTGAGGTGAGAGTCCATGGAGAGATTTGTAGGTGAGCAGGAGGATCTTGTAGGCGATGCGTGACTTAACTGGCAACCAATGAAGCTGTTGGAGAACGGGAGTGATATGCTGCCAAGGCTTTGTGTGGGTTAAAACCCTGGCAGCTGAGTTCTGAACATACTGGAGTCTGCTAAGGGCCTTGGTGGGCAGTCCAGACAGAACACCATTGCAGTAGTCCAGGCGGGAGGTTATGAAGGCATGGATGAGTGTCTCGGTTACTGAGGGTGTGAGTGAGGACCGAAGTCGTGAGATGCTTCTGAGGTGGTAGAAGGCAGACTTGGTGACGTTGTTAATGTGAGACCGGAAGGAGAGAGTGGAGTCAAGGATAACACCCAGGTTGCGCACCTCAGATGATGGGGAAATGGAGCAGCCATCCACGACCAGGGCCAGGTCTCCAATTTTCTTGAGCAGTGGTGCAGGGGCCACCACCATGAGCTCTGTCTTGTTACTGTTGAGTTTGAGTAGGTTTGTGGTCATCCATGATTTGAGTTCCTGCAGGCAGTTGACAAGTTGTGTGGGTGGGAGATGGGAGGAGGGGTTGGTGCTGATATAAAGCTGAGTGTCATCGGCGTAGCAGTGGAAGTTGAGTCCATGTTTACGGATAATATGACCCAGGGGTAGCATGTAAATGGTGAACAACAGAGGACCAAGCACAGAGCCCTGAGGCACGCCATGGTTGACGGGTGCTGGAACAGAGTTGGAGCCATTTAATGTGATGAATTGTTTCCGGCCTGTGAGGTAGGACCGGAACCAGGACAGTGCTGTGCCACTAAGGCCGATGAGTTCAGAGAGGCGACGGAGGAGGATGGTGTGGGAAACTGTATCAAAAGCTGCAGAAAGGTCAAGGAGGATGAGGATGGTGATGAGGCCATTGTCGGCAGCAAGCAGGAGGTCATTTGTGATTTTAATGAGGGCGGTCTCAGTGCTATGATGGGTTCTGAAACCAGATTGAAGAGGTTCAAAGAGCTCATGGTGGGACATGTGATGTTGAAGCTGGGCAGCCACTGCTCTTTCCAGGATTTTGCTAATGAAGGGGAGGTTGGAGATTGGACGATAGTTGTTGTTCTCTTACTTCTGTTAACGTTCAAAACAAACAGAGAGCTAGCACGCTACTTCCTCCCCCTCCCTCCCATGCAATTGAAACTCTCCTAAATGTGTATCTTATCTGTGATTTGCTGGAACAGTTTGTTATGTTTTTAAGGCCCGGGTTGGCCTAGGTTTTGTTGCCATTTTTTAAGCCTGGGATGTCCACAGAGATCGTGTTTTTTTACAGTGTGTTCAAGGCACAGACAGCTGGAGTATTGTGGGGTGATGTATGCTGTAAGTGAGAAAAATGTTTTAGCCTTAAAGAAACGTGTGATATCGCTCAGAGCACCTTTAAGCATTTCTTATCCAGTATGGTTTGTATATAATAGCAAAGATCCTTAAGAACCCTTTTTCAACTATCTCTGATTATAGTATATGTTTATTTTCATAAGGCTGCTGATTGAATGCTATTCTCCTTAATGTGGTCTTTTTAAATTGTTTACTGTTAAATGTTACTATAGTATTGTTGTTATTTGTATGTTTTTTTTTCTTTTTTACTTACTTGGTGACCCAAAGGTGCAGGACAATGTTCCGCATTATTGTGGTTCAGGCTTGTTCCCATTGATATTGGGCCGCAATTTCTTTTCTGGAGAGCTTCAGTCATCAGAAGGCAAATCATCATGATCATCTACTGTAATCAGAATAAATGGAACTGGTTATGTGTGGTTGCCCAGCAACATTGCTGAAAAAGTTGCCCCAGCATGCACATTTTTCTGATATCATCCTACGGCTGCTGAATGACATTGGAATGAGTTGATAAGAGACCACTGCAAATTTGAATACGATTGTCAACTCATTCGAATCTCATTCAGCAACCGTAGGATGACATCAGAAAAATGTGCAGTGGCCTCTTAATTTTTTCCAGAGCTGTGTATACATACAGTATGAAGACCAAACAAAATATTTCCACAAAAGTCCATAAAAGACTACATGCCCACTGTGAAGGAAAACATTATTATCATTGTTGTATGTGTGCTTGCAAGTTGCTGTAGACCTAAATTGACCCTTGACCGCCGACACCTAAATCTGCAGACACAGAATGTTCTTGTCTAGTTCACACCAAGAAAAGTTCAGTGTGCAGATTTTAAGTTCAAAGAGGAACCAACTGCAAAAAGGTGTCTGGTAAACAACTGTTGTAACCACTGATTGTATAACTGATGTGCCATGCTTTGCTGAATAAAAAGACTTGCGCTGCGAGGAGAAAGTCAGAGACTGTTTTGCAGAAAGGAGACACCCACCAAGTTTCATGTGCCATGGTGTTTCAGTGTCCGGTTTCAGTGTCGGATTTGTTAACCAAAAATTCAGGAAGTAGTAGATGACGGGGCAAAAATGCGGACAACCTCTATATCACCGCCACGCTAGCGGCGGTCAAAATAATTATTTGTTTCCCTCTTTTTACTCATCTTTACCAGTGGTGCCAATACATGTGGAGGGCTCTAGTTATCTTGCTTGTGTTTGACCAAAACACCTTACTGTTGCTTTAAAGGCCACTTGTACATCTCCTCTCAACACACATACACACACACACACACACACACACACACACACACACACACACACACACACACACACACACACACACACACACACACACACACACACACACACTCTCTCATTCTCTTACTCCTTCTCTCATTCCCTCACTCTGTATGCTGCTTCAGTTGTAGTTTTTTGTATTAGTGGTCAAAAACGATTAGCATAATCCCTCATCTCCTCTACCTCTGATTTCAGGAGCAATCTGGTTGAAGGCGTGGACAGCAGTTACATCAAGAGATGCCTCTACCATGAGACAAACAGTCCTCTGTGCCCCATCTTCAAGCTGGGAGACATAGTGAGACTCTCTGGCTTCAACTTCCAACAAATAGCAAAAGTGGTAGGTATTGTATTTACAGACACACAACATGTTCAGACAATGTCCCTGCCACACTGTCTAATCTCTGATCACTGATCTTGTGTCTTGCACATATTAGTTCAGTCCTATGCACATATTGGTAGGGTTGGGTATCGAGAATCGAGAATCGATGGGAACCGGGACTAGCTTTCCAATTCTCCCGGAATCGTTCAAAAGTTTAAATTTCAATTCCTAGTATCGATTCCCAGTCCGCGAACCGGAAGAAGAAGCTGCTAAACACCAACGAAGAAGGTGTTTGCATAACCGAGCTGAGGCAACAAGACAGTTCATAGATTTGATATTTATATTGTAGTTGAAAACAGCCCTGTGAGAAATGTATAGTAAATGTCATTCAGAAGGACCGTTGGTTAGCTAGCTCATTTAAAATATCCAAACTTTTTTGACCCTGCCTTTTACAAGAATCGGAATTGAGAATCGTTAGGAACCGGAATCGAAATCGGAATCGGAATTGTTCAAATTCAAATGATACCCAACCCTACATATTGGTGCAGTGTGTTATGGACAGCTCACTAGGATGTACAGTATATGATTGCGTGACTAGATGACTCAGTCAGTCAGTTTATGCCAGAGGCAATGAATAGTTGTTGACATTTGACATCTTGCAGGGTGGTGCGATTGGCATCCTCATCGACTGGGTGTGTAATCTGGATTACAACATTAAACACTGCAAGCCAAAGTACTACTTTCATGGTCTCTATGGTAACGCGCGTGAGACGGACAAGGCCAGGGCATCTGTGGGCTACAACTTCAGGTACTGACCAGTGTGTGTGTGTGGGGGGGGGGGTGGGTGGGTGGGTGGGTGGGATGCAAATGTATGCAACCCCATTCGTACCGCTAACCACAATCAAAAGTTAAAACACTGTTTGCCTAATGGGAGATAAGGCTGCAGGGCTTTAGCACCTTGAAGCCTTGAAAACATTTGCAAATGTTTGCAAACCCAATCTTACCTACTGTAACCACGATCAACTGTTTGCATATCCTTGGTATGACTTTCATGCAAAGATGCATCTAAAAATACTGATACATTTGCATAAGGATGTTTTATGAAACATTATTTGAAGGTGCCGTATGTAGCTGTTACGCTAGACAAAGTTACAGCCAATCAACACATAGCTTCAAACGCATTAGGAAACTTCCAGCACAACTGCCATCTACTTTTAACAAGACCAAATATCTAATGCTGAAGTCATTTTCCTAAAATGATATTATTTTCTTTACACCTATTAGTCAAGAAGCACAATGCACATGCTTAAATTGCTAATGTCACTGGCAATAAACTTGAAAATAATCTTAGGTTCTGTAGTTAGTATTTTATTTATTAATGTTTATAACTGATTTGATTTCATTTTAGTTATGGGTCCATTTAAGGTAAACTGTAGAAAATGGTAAAAAGTAAAAGGAAGTGCTTTCTGATTGATGTAAATTTATTTCGTAATGGCAGGCACGCTAAATACTACATGGAGAACTCGACGGAAATGAGAACACTCATGAAAGTGTTTGGCATCCGCTTCAATGTCATCGTTCGTGGACTGGTAAACAAAATGAATTCTGTTTCATCTGTATTCAGTGGTGTAGTCTACGTGATCCACAGGTACAGTATAGTCTACATGTAGTATATATCAACTGAAAAAGCACCAAGATTGCTGTATGAAATAGCTAAGGACATGTATCAACATACATTTGTGATAGACTGAGACGAGAGGAGAATGAGACATTTTGAATTTGTTATTTGAATGCTGGATATGGAAGAAAACACTCCTGTCCAATAAGGCAAACCTTTCCCTCTGGTCACCTTGAGCACTGCAGGCTTCCTTAGCAATATCACACACTATGCCCATTGCAGCACATTAGACTACACCACTGTCTGTATAGTAAACACATACCATTTCCAAATGATCATAGATTACCTTCACTTTCATAAACGTTGTGTGTCTTATCAGGCAAGAAAATTTGATATCATCCCAACACTTACAGCAATTGGATCAGGAGTAGGGATCTTTGGAGTGGTAAGACTACAGTTTAAGCTGATACATACTGGGAATCCAATGTAATCTCTGAAAATCAAATGAAAATAATTTGATATGTATAAAAAAAATACTATGGTATTAGTATTGTAGGATTCTCCACCATGACTGTACAGTAGATGCGTTCACAACTTGAATGGTCAACAACCTCTTTGTGTCCTCCGCAGGCAACCGTTGTGTGTGACCTTGTGCTGTTATATGTTTTGCCCAAGAGAGATTTCTACAAGAATATGAAATTCAAATCAACAGTCATGGATGATGAAGTAAGTACAGGCATGAGAGTGGCATCCTGACCACAGAGGCAGAGAGGAGTTTAGTGTGCCTATGTGTGTGTGTGTGTGTGTGTGTGTGTGTGTGTGTGTTGTGGTTGAATACATCTTCTGCTATTTTTTGCTGATTTGCTGTTTACCCTGCTTAATATGTCTGCTGCTGTTTTCTATGTGTACTGTATGTGTGTTGTTGAAGTGTGTGCTATTTTAGATGGTGAGTGTAGTCTACAGGATGAGGCCTCAGGAAATAATCCTGATAGGCTGAGAGAGTGTGAGAGCAGAGGGCTCTTGGACATTTCTATAAATATTATTGTTTTGTTGAGGTTTCACATGATGAGAGTTTCACAGACAAAGCTTACAGCCCTCAGACTTAGTCAAACTTTTAGTCTTTTACCGTCAGTTATTTGATTGAATTTCATTAAATAACATTGACAGAAGGATTACTACTATGTCTTCGATCTTACTTACTATGGCTTCGAATGACATTATCGATCTTATATGATATAATTATATGATATGATATATTGTGAATAAATAGTAACATGTGGTTCTACTTATACTCCTGACAAGAGAACAGTGAGGCTTGACACTAAATGACCTTACTGTACTGTAATTGACCCTATAAGCAGATGGTCGTGGATCTGTCCGAGGTTTCTTCCTTAGTATGTATCTCCAGTTCTAGGGAGTTTTTTCCTCACCCCTGTTACTCATGGGCTCCCTCTGAATGCTTAACACACTGTATAAAGCGCCATGAAACATGTGTACTCTTTTGGTGCTCTAGAAAGGAAATGAAATTGACATTGAAAACAGCAAAATAGAGCTATGCTGTGTGGGCACTGCATCAATCCTTTAGGATCACAAGGTGGCAGTACAGACACAATAGCGCAATGAGCTGGTCTGTTAGAATGAGTTGACACACACAGCACATACTCAGTTGAAGTAAAGCAGGGGCTGCAGGGCTTTTGCATAATGCAGACACCTTTCACAATCACTACTGGTGAACAGGTTATGACTATTTAATCGTTTATTCATTAATGTGTTAAAATTGATTAATAGATGTCGGCTATTAATATGGCTAAAACCTTTTGGTGATTTGCTGTTTAGACTGCATTCATCAAAGAGAAGCAGCTTACGCTTGAGTTAGTGTGAGTGAAAGGCAGTTCGTCACTCCTGCCGGTGAGCTGCCTGCTCTTAGGAGTCTTTTACCACCAGTCCTGCGGAAACAGAATTCATCCGTCCATATCCCTGCTCAGAAGTTACCTAGGCAACGCAGCGAACTGGGTGCTGCTGACACAACTTGTCTTCTTCTAAAGGTAGACAGAGAGAGAGAGAGAGAAAGAGAGAGAGAGAGAGAGAGAGAGAGAGAGAAAGAAAGAAAGAAGGGGGTCGGGTCGGGGTTTAGACGAAACTAAGGTGAGGGCAGATCTTAACCTGCAGCTCTCCCACTCAGCCTGACTCTCCTCCCGAAGGCAAAGCAGAAAGACAGCTGGGCTCTTTTGTTTGCCAACGAGGGACAGAAACTATGCGCTGTCTTTTAATCTCTCTTCTTGGGAACCACGGGCATGGAGTTACATAGAGGCGTAGGCATCTATAAATCCTCAATGTTTGTTCCTCTGAACTCTGTTAACTTGAGTGGTCCCAACATTACATACACACACAGGAACTGTTTGCCGTAGCACTTCCAGCTAACACTTGAGATGTTTCATTTCTCTGTAATGTGAAGACGAGCGGCAGTGGCTCAAATGAGGGAGACGTATCTATGACCAACGTAGGCTCAAAAGACCCAGCTCCAATAACGATGAAGGTGACTGTTTACTTCCACAAACACTCCTGTATCTCATACCCCATCTCTATAATGTTTGTTCTCATCTTCAGGCCTTACTTGGTGACTCTGGACCTTTATCTCCACAGGATTGACTGCCCCGCCGCTTAAATCTTCAGCCTCGCTGCCGTGACAACTGACTGCACTGTAAGAACACAAAACACACACTGGAGTAGATATGCTCGCACTGGGTCAGAAGGGTCTTACAAATGGGCATTTGCAAGCCTGTGGACTTGACACTGTACTACATAAAAGTCTCCCAAGAATGATTCCACATCCATGTTCAGCAGAGGGTTTTTTTTTTTTTTGTAGTATCACAACATTTGGGTGTGTAATCTTTTTTGCCCATAGACTGTCTGGGAATCAGGTCCTGTCCCTTGTACTACACGGATAACACAGTCTTTCACCAACATCATCTTTTTCTTGTCTTCATAGTGTCTTCACTGGGCTGTTTCTGTAATCCTACAAATAAACACGTTTTTTTAGTGCGATATGTGGCTAACTCACTCTGCATCTTCTAGTCTAGTAGGAGGAGGAGAGGACATGTTGGGATTATAGGACCTCACAGTACACGACTGGTGTAAGGCCTACTGTATGTGATCATTCATTCTGATATGTCTATTGGGTTGTTTGTTCATGACATGTGGTCATATGCAAGTTCTTTTGGAATGTGTACGGTCAGGGAGTACTGTCCATGTGACTGGTACTAACGAAAGTAAAACCACACAAGACAAATTTGTTCTGAAAAAGGCTATGGAGGCCCATGTCGTTGTGATATCTTTTATTGTCTTTGATTATGTCTAAATGTACAAAAGCATGCAAAAAATAGCCTCTTTGTATATATCGGTACATATTTACATTGTAACAGTTGCATTCTCCATTTTTTTTTTTTTTTTCGTGTGTATGTCATGCTTTGTTTTTTCGTGTGTGAGAAATGTACATTCAGATTAGGCAGAAGAGCACAGACAGCCATTGAACATACATCTTAGACAGGCACTAAAACACAGACAGAGGGACGGATCTAATGGGCGCCGTGCTGTCGGGGCTACATGCTGTACAATCTCACTGTTGTCTCACTAAGCCCTTTAGCTGGATATTCACAACTGAAACAGATAGAGTGCCACCCATGTCATTGGAGTTAATTAGAGACAAGAGTACCTCAGTGATGACTGACATTGTCCCTGTGAAAGTTTACTGCCTACAGTAGTTATACCTGCATTTGTGTTTGTTTTGTTGTTGTTGTTGTTTTGTTTTTGTTTTTTTCCCTTAGAATGTAAGGTCCCATTCTGCTGTTGGGAGCTATCGGATTGACTGTGTGAAAAGAAAAATGAATGTTGAATAAATATGCTGAAGACAAGTGCCGTGCACAGTTGTTGTTTCATGTGTTTGGTGAAACTAATTTCCTATTTACAGAGAGTGAGGAAACCCTCATGCTTCAGTAGATGAAGGAGAAAGAGCGGGGGGGGGGGGGCTTGTGCATAACAACACATCGCATAACCAGGAAGTACAGCACCACCAGGAGCACTGAAGCTAATCGTAATGGATTGTGGCAGCGCCATGCTAGCGTAGCCATGCTAGCGTAGTGCGCGTACAGTATGAGGGGAAGCAGGGCGGCCACAGACAAGCCACAGGGCAGGAGGACACGACGCAACATACAGTAGAGGTGCATAGAGAACGTCTGAGGCTAAATGCCATCAGTGCAGTGAAGAGCCAGCATCCACTCTTCTCACACAGCTATGCTGCGCAATCTACTGGTATGGGTAGAAAAGAACGTTTGCAGAAGGAAAGAGATTGCAAAACATGTTTTTGGGGGCCTGGGGGGGGGGGGGGGGGGATGCACCCATGTTGGTGTCATTCATTGGTTAAACTGAATGGACATGGAGGGAAGCGCAGAGCTATTTGAGAAGATAACCAGCCATCACAACACATTCAGGAGATTGAGTTCAGGCGCTAGTAAAGGGAGTGGCAACGGAAAACAAGACAAAGAGACAGAAAGGAAACACTCCGAGGTGATGATCTGGCCTGTCATGCACATTATTAAGAAGCACATCCATTTCAGGGTAAAGAAAGCGGCAAAACCTCAGCCTCCCCTGGGAGCATCAGCTGGTGGAAATGACCCATGAAGAGTCAACATGAGACTGGGGAGAGGAGATGGAGGAGAAATATTAAGATGAAAGAGAGAGAGAGAGAGAGCAGAGAAGGGAAAAACACCATCTGCCATGTGTGTGAGACAGCATAGATACAGTGCTGGCTGGTGAAGAAGTGAAACTAGAGAGCCAACTGTACAGAGACATCAGGTCAGCGAAGGTCGTTAGAGGACATGAGCATGCAGTGATGCCTCTTGCATAGCCAGCTGGAGGACCTCTCGAGGGCTTCCATGGGTAAAATAAACCCACATGTCATGCACATGCCATAGAATCTCTCATCACGCGCATGTTGACAGCAGCCCTCAGAGGGTATTCTGTTAAACAAGCTCTATCGAAGCAAGATTATCGGGTTCTCTATCGAAGCAAGATTATCGGGTTCATCAGTTAGTGTGAATCTCCACTTTCGATCATCCTGAGGCCTTCAATATGAGAAATGGCCTTCAATGTGGAAATGTGGAATAGTGGGTTGTTTGTTTGAATCGGGGTGATTTGTTTGTGTTTGTACACTGACCACAGATATGTGCTGGTTCCACATGACAGAACAAAAGCTGCAGTTCTTTTTCACACCTACAGAATGTGAAAAGGATATTCTGCATATTCTCAATGCATTATTTCCACTAATGTGTGTACACCAGACACACCATTTTACTGGATAAAGTTTCAGCAATTAAAGAAGAAAAAAAGTACATTCACATGGAGATCAATGCGAGTTCAGACTACAGTACCACAGTAGCCATTTCAAATGGACAATCAAGTGTTCTGAATGACCGATAAAAAAAAACTGGACATAGGCGGAGGACGGGGAGGGGGAGCAAGGAGGGGGAGTGCATTCCGTTGTGGCGATGAGAAAACTAGGGCAGGGGGATTGCATGTTGATTCATTGTGTGCCACGTGGCAATAGCGAGGAGTTTTGATTCTGTTTTTTTTTTGCTAATCACCAGTTTGAAAATCCTCTGCCACGCACTTGCCGCGGATGAAAATGATCCATCAACATGCTTTCATTGGCGGAACAATGCGGCGGCGGCGGCGGCGGTAGCGGTAGCGAGCGGCCCACCCTACAGAGGAGAGCGACGGCGTGGCCGCGCGCGCCAGACAATGACACATTCTCTTCTCGCCAGGCGACAGCGCTCCTGAAAGCTGCCGCGCCGCTGATTACAGTATTCACTCGCCCAGGGGAAGATCATATTTCTGAACACGCTGGAGTGGGGAGCTGTGCTCAGTCACTCCTCTCTCTCTCTCTCTATCTTCCTCCCTCTCCTTCTCACCCTCTCTCTCTCTCTCTATCTTCCTCCCTCTCCTTCTCACCCTCTCTCTCTCTCTCTGTAAGTGTGTGCAATGCATCCTGTATTTGTATGGATTTGTATATGGTTGATAATTGACTACAAGGGTGTAAAGAACACATAGGAAGAGAGAGGGAGGGAGGGAGAGAGAAGAGGAGAGAGAGAGAGAGAGAGAGAAAGATGAGGATGAAAGGCGTTCTAAATTACATACCAACCCACTCAGTCAATACCATGCTCCTTACAAAAACACTTGCAGGTCACACACACACACACACACACCTCTCAGAGGAAAGACAAACATTTGAATGGCTTCACAGTGCTTTCCGCCTCGTTTCTCAATTTCTTCTCTCACTTTAAAACGCCTGCCACTTTCCCACACCTTCCCCCTTCGCCAAAATGTGTCCTCTCTCTCCGACAGGTCCCTGTAGCATGCTCGTAATTACTGCTAATCGTAATTACTCGTAATCAGCCTCCGTTATGAGACTCCATACTGAGCGAGCAGACCGTGCCAGTGCATTCGCCTACCGCTCTAATTCCTGTAGGAGACGACTGGGCAACATACTGATAGCACATTTTACCATCTGACGCCGAGATCTTGTAACCACACTTGTGGAATATAGGAATGCACACAGAGAGGCACAGCAGCGTTTTGATGACCTGGGAACAGCTTTGATTTGATTAGTGCATTGTGGGGTTACAATCAAAACTGTGTGTGTGTGTGTGTGGGGGGGGGGGGGGGGGTGGGGGGCGTGTTGCTAGACACTGCTGGTCAAGCAAAGGGCAGACAAACAAACACAGACAGTAAACAGTAGACACGGGCATCATCATTTACATACAGTATTTACATATAACGAAACAGTGTGCTGGAACTCCAGGAGAGGCTACATGGTATTGACCTCCCCATAGTTACTGTAGCATTCATTCTTCTGACTCCACATAAGTCCTTGTGTCCACTGAGCTCCTCTTTTCCCATTTCTACAAAAAAAGCTTCATGGAAAAACAAAAGTAAACCATGCACACACACACACACACACACACACACACACACACACACACACACATCCTTTCTGTCTCCAATTTTGATAGGCAGCGTTCGAGTGGCTGGCTTGTGTCTGTGGCAGAGAGTGAGAGCACATGCCGACACAGATAAGCTGACACACAACACACACACACACACACAGAGGGAGAGAGAGAGAGAGAGAGAGCAGGGGACAGACACACAGGACCTTCCCAAGGCACCGTCCAGGCCTCGCAGTTCCCGCGGAGTCCATGCTCTCCTCCTGCGCATGCCAGCTGACCATGGGACACTGACCGGGGTCTGCATGCCTGTCCACTGATTCGGTCCATCTCTCTCTCTCTCTCTCTCTCTCTCTCTCTCTCTCTCTCTCTCTCTCTCTCTCTCTTCTCTCTCTCTTTGTGGTGAAGAGTTCAGCCATTATGGATATGTTTAGAAGGGAAGATCCAGATCCAGTGGCCACTAGGAGGCCTGGCTCAGCAGGGAATGGGCTCGCCGTGAGCAGGCTGGCCGAAGCGACCGCTCTGAAGTGTGGAAAACCAGCTCTCCACGAGCGCGTCCTCTCAGTGGAAATGCATGTGTGTATGAATGGAAATGAATGGGACTGGGATAGCTTATAAGGTTTCCTGGTCCATGTACAGTTTATGTATACACACGAAATATGTATGTTTGTATTCAGGTATGTGTGTATGTGTGGGCATTTATTTTTTGGTTTGTGTGTAGGTGTGGGTGCGTGGTATAGTTCTTCAAAAGGGTGGCTGTAGCTCTTAAAGTGTTCAGGCAGGCATAAAATGTCCACATCACATTCCTTCCCGCTTCCAATGTACTCTCTCGACAAAGAATGAGCCCTAAAATTGTAAGTGCATGTGTTGAAATTCCACTGAATTGAGCGATAGCTTAGCGACAAACTGCCATTAGCCATTAGCCATTAGCCAAGGATAGAAGTGAACTTGAACATGCCCTAGCTGCTTATAATCAGGATGGTAGTACTGTAACACTTAGACACCGCTACCTAAGAGATGAAGTACAACGCTTTGGCTGGAGAGGAGATATATGCTTTAGACTGTAGAGCACTGTTAGCTGCAGCAGAGTTTCAGCTGGGAAGCAAGTCCTTGGTGGCACAGGTGTCAGAAGGTCAAACCGGGGTTGAAGGTCGAGCTTATGCGAGAGTAAAGAGTGGAGAAGTGGGTGGGTGAGGGACTGGGTTGGCTCTTTTTTTTGGGGGGGGGGGGCACACACAGGGCCTTTTGCCATAGGAGCAGGCGGGGTCACAGGGTCATGGGGAGGGGGGGGGCTCTCAGGAGGAGGGGGGTTCATCTTCATGCAGGTCCTCCAGCTCCACATCACGGCCCGCCTCACCACTACTCCCTTTTCTGGAGGTGAGAGAAGAGAGAGAGAGATAGAGAGAGAGAGAGAGAGAGAGAGAAGGGGGGGGGAGAGGGAGAGGAACAAGCGGGGAGAAACCAGACAGAGATAGAGGGCGATAGAGAAAGAGAGAGAACGAGACAGAAACAAAAACAAACATGAATCACCTCAATCCTTTACAATCCTTTAACTCCACACAGAGTCAGACGCTGCGTCAGTGGTCAGCTCCAGACCTGCAGCCAACGGAAAATAACAGAGGGCGATCAGACACTGGCACACACCGGAGGAAGGGAGCGAGGGAGGGAGAGAGAGAGGGAGGGAGGGAGAGAGGGGAGATGTTGGAGGAGAAGGGAAGAGGGACGGCGCTGACCGGTGATCACATATCCATCACCTGCTGGCGCAGATGATTATTAATGACAACAGATGACACAGTGCCATTCATCCATCCATCCATCCCTCCGTTCGTTCGTTCACCCATCCATCCGTTCATCCATCCATCCATCCATCTCGACTGACTTGATGAGACTGATGAGGCCACAGAGCCGCACCAGGGCCTGGGGAAGCGATGGGGGGGGGGGTGAGGGGTCAGGTAGACCGGCACGGCCAGCACAACAACAGCACAGTACAGCACACACACACAGAGCAGGGGCCAACACATCACATCACGACTGACCACGGGCCAGCAGCGGGCCAGCAGCAGGCCGGAGCCACAACCACAGGGGATGGATGGCTCGCCAACAAGGAAGAGGCTGCGGAAGACCGAGGGGTGTCACCTCCTTGCCTTTGGGCTAATACAAACCATTGGGGGGGGGGGGGATTCACACCGGCGCAGGGGTACCATATGGAAGAGGGGGGGGGGGGGGGGTGGGGGGCATGGGTTTGGATGTGTTTGGACAGATACCGCATCGGAGACTCACAAATATTCACACACACGCACACACACACACACACACACACACACACACACACAAGCACACACAAACTACACCAAGTTACCTTAAGGAGGGGTGGAGTTTTTTTAGAGAGGGGCGAAACGGCCACGAGTCCCTGTAGTGAAGGGGTACAAAAATAAGAGGGAGAGAGAGAAAGAGAGAGAGAGTGAGAAACGGAGAGATAGAGAGGAGAGAGACGATGAGAGAGTGAGTGAGTGAGAGAGGGAGATACATCCTGACAGGTAGCGCAGGGTGATGAATGACAAGAGAGACAGAGCGAGAGAGAGAGAGAATTGATGAGAGAGAAACGGATGGCAAGAGAGACAGACATAAATTATGTGTGAGAGACGGAGCAGTGGTGAAGACAGTTTCAACCACGAGGGGGAAAAAAAGAGAGAGAATCCTCTCCTCTCTTCTTCTTGCATTTCATTTCAGCAGCTCTTCACATCCCTCCATCAGAGAGTCGACTCAGACCCGACCCAACCCAACCCAACCCTCCTCCTCCGGAGACCGCAAACCTTGTTGTTTTCTTTCCCTGTTTCCCCACCAAGGAAAAACACATCAGTCCCCCAAAGCACATAAAGTCTCAATCGCTAAATCCAACTGGATATGTGCGTGAGGGGAGACTGCCACTCCCAGCAAAGGTGACTTTGAGTGAGTCAGGCGGCTGGGAAGATGCTCACAGTTTCGCTCGAAACACACGCGCACGCACACACACACACCCACCCACACACACACACAAACACCCACACCCAACCACCCACACGCACTCCTAAGATCCCCCCTCGAAGCACAGCAAACATGACTGACATTTGGGAAGCATCACCGAGTGCTTCCCACACCGCCCATATTTGTCAAACATCAACAGCATCTGACACGTCCCTTCGACAGACCTGACAGTTCATTATCAAGTCACACAGTCTTGTCTATTTGTTTTGCATTTAAGGGATTCCCACTGCCTGGGATAAACGAAAATCAATAACCGGTAAGGTTAACTGAGGTCGACTTGAAAAAAGGACAAAATCCACGTGACTCGGGCTAAAGGCACGTACTTGCATGTTGGTATTAAACTGCATGAAGCTGCACTGAGATCTTTATCCAACTGGCACAATAGACAGAGGGAAGCCAGAGCACTGCTGGATGACTCATGGTGTTCACATTCACGCTGCATAAAGATGTGAAGATACCCTCAACACTAGCGCTTGGCCTCCAATAGGAACTCTACTGTATATGTGTGTGCAGCAGCAGGCAGTGGCTGGGTCCAGTAGGGGGCGGTGTGGTGCCTTTGCAAATCTGGGGAGTTTCCAAGGACTCCCGTGGAAGAGCACTGCTGTCCTAGAGCCACACCCACCTGCTTCACTCACTGTAAACAAACACAACTGCAGTCCGTACGCTTCGGAGACGTCCAGCGAAGGGCAGTGTGCATAGCTGTGGGGCCCTTCTCTGTGACCCGTACCACAAACAATACTTTTCTCGGCCAAATCAGCTGACAAGTCAGCCGCTCTTCTCGGTGCAATGGTGTGATCATAACATCTCTGTCATCTGAAGATCACAACCAGGCTTCTGTTAAATGGGAACTCAAATACAGGCTATTTAAACACGAGTGATGGTGCCTAAACAAAGCAAACTGATTCTCCGGAATGGCACACTGTTGTCCCGGATATCCTGCCCAAGTCCGCCAGGCAGAAGACGCCCCAGACTGACCACGCAGACTCTTGTGTCTGTTTGCGCCGTGTACATGTTTGCAGTCAACAACGGCTTTCAGAAGGCCTTGAGCGTTACTGCACAAACAGGCATGTTTAGCACACAGGCTAAAACACCCCGATCGCCATCACGTCTGGTATCAAGTCCGGTAGCTGCCTTGCTTTCCCCGTCCACCATCTTTGCCTGCAGAGCCTCTCCTCAGATGCTGCAGGCTAAAGATAGCGACGGGATCCTGAGAGAATGCTGGCCTTTGTCAGTCATAACAGTGTTATCGTAAAACGGCAACTTTAGTCAACTGAATTAAGGTGATAGAGATAGATCTGCGTCTCTGATAGGTGGGGCGGTGTGGTGCGGCGGCCATCTCCATTGGTGCTCAGCGCGGTGGGAGGACGGGGGGGGGGGGGGGGGGGGGGGGAGCGGAGCGGCACACGGATGTCACGGCTCCCTCAGAGGAAGCCTTTGTGCTGGGGGAGAGACAGACGGGCTCCCTTGAAAACGCTCCAGTTGTGGAGGAACAACAACAACAAAAAAACTGAAACACAGAGGCAATGACAAATACCTTTGGCAAGGCAAGAAAAAGACTGGGTGAGAAGGAGACAGAGAGAGAGAGAGAGAGAGAGAGAGAGAGGGAGAGAAAGAGAGAGAGGTCTGTCTGCAATTGTTACACATCAATAGGAACTGCAAAAAATTGTATGTGAAGAGCAAGACAGAGAAAGAGAGAAAAAGAGAGAGAGAGAAGGAGAGCAAGGGAAAAGAAAGAGCACCAAAAAATCTGAGAGAAGAAAGAGCACCAAAGGAGGAAGAAAAGCCGTTTTATGCAAAAACGCCCGCAGTGTAAGCTCCACTGACACATGTGGACACACACACACACACACACATTCGTATGGACGTATGTACAGTCTTAGTGTGTGTGTGTGTGTGTGTGTGTGTCTATGTGTGTGTGTGTGTGTGTCGGGGGAATGCATTTACACACCAAACAAGGCAAGCAGCCTCGTTAAGGTGAGCTCTGGGAGGATGGGATTTGAGAAATGTGGCTGGTGAAGTCTGGACAGGTCCGCAGAGTCTAGAACATTCCGCCTCCGAAAGTCTCCTCGCCGCCTTAAAAGGCTTTTGCTCTCGATTATTGATGAGCCAGGGGTCAAGGAGAGAGAGTCTTGGGGGTGCTGACTGACCCCAGTCTCCTCCAGAGCAGAACGTCCAGAATTTTCTCGTCTCGGCACGGAAATGGAAATGGTGCAAAGCGCTGGCGACAAGAAAATAAATGACTCGTCTCGCACAACGTCTCTCTCGGCTTCTCCGTGAAAAAAAAAAAAAATGTCAGGGAGTCAAGGTGCCATGGAAACGCAAATCAGCGGCACGGCTGTACTCGACTCGTAGCTGGTCCAGCTGTGAGAGCTGTGGTCAGGAGGGAGCATTAGATGATGGACAGAGCTCGTGCTGGAGTGGACTGGACTGGACTGGAGGAATGAGAAGCTCTCTCACACAGAGCCAATGGAAATAGACTAAGAATACAATAGACTACAGGTAGGGGATGGCTGGAATTCCAAAGGTGTGTGTGTGTGTGTGCCTGCGTGTGTCTATGTGAGCGTTCATGTGTGTGTGTGTGTGGCAGTGATGCTGTGTGAATACAGGTCTTCTTCAGATCACCACTGGGAAGTGGAGACCCCACCTTAGACACCTTGTGTGTATGTGTGTTTGTATGTGTGTATGTTTGTTTCAACGTATGTATATATACTGTATATATGTGTGTGTGTGTGTGTGTGTGTGTGTGTGTGTGTGTGTGTGTGTGTGTATGATTCCCAGGGGCTTGGGGTTGAGCAGTAATGAGATGGGTCAGCACACTCACATTAATAGGCTTCCAGGGGCGGACATGGACCTCTCCTCCCTCCTGCTCGGGCACTCAAAGGGGTTCCCAAACGACCGCTTCCTCAGCATGGACTTGACCAGGATCTGACGCAGAGGTACCCGGGCACAGGGCAGACGACAAACACACACACACACACACACACACACACACACACACACACACACACACACACACACACACACACACACACACACACACACACACACACACACAGACACACACACACACACACACACAGGGAAGTCATTACACCAGGAGAGCATGACGCAATCAGGATGAAACCACTCAAAGTCAAAGACATCTTTGTGTCACTGCAACACACACATGCATGTATTGTGTGAACACACACACACACACACACACCTACACACAAACAGACACACACACACACGTACAGACACACACACACACACACACAGACACACACACACACACACACACAGACACACACACACACACACTAGAGCGCACTACTCACCACAGTAGACAGGCTGGGCACACACTTGACAGAGTTCTGCACCTCCTCCTCGGTCACCTCCACAGCGGAGCAGTGCTCCTCCTCTAGGGGCAGCGGGTCTGCTCCCTTCTGCGTCACCCACGCGTCCAGCTAGGAAGCAACGCATCATCAGTAATTACTTACACACACACACACACACACACACACACACACACACACACACACACACACACAATTAATTGAATCATGACTCTGAAGAAGACACAGTAGTGTCGAAACGTCAGTTTGTTTGCACCAATAAAAGACTGCAAGTGAGATCAGTGTGCTCCAGTCTCCTTCCTACTTGATTCTCCTGAAAGTCCTACTGAGAAGCACCTGAAACAGCAGACGATTTTGGATTGATGCGCAGAGTTCTTCATTTTAACACACACACACACACACAGGTGTGCAGGAGCAACTCAAATCATACGGGTTAAATGATATATCCAGTGACATGCTCATTAATAAGATTTACGGTTCAAATGACTTGACAATGTCGTTCCCCTGTAATACTGAGCATTTGGAACACCCTGATTATGTTTTATGTCTTCGTGATATGAAATGGATATGCAGTGGAAGCCCACAGTGTAAGATCCAATAACAGCGCCAGCCTCAACACACACACAAACAATCAAGTGAGTTCCTCCTACACCCCAACCCACAACACACAGCTCTGCAGCCCGACACATGAAATGAGAGAACACTCTCTGCATCTGCATCAGGCTCCGTGGCAACAACAGACATTTACAGAAACTGGCAGCAATGGCCCAGCATTCCAGCCACGCTTCCACAAGCCTTCAGATACGGATAATGACGCAAGGGTTGCTCGAGCCTCCACCAACACACCATGGGCTACATAAACATCTGGCTGCAGAGGAGCTCTTAGCAGAAACGCAAAACTGTACATCAGCACAACTCAGCCAAGGCTGTATTGTATGCATAGCCTCCTCGGCAACATTTCATAACTAGAAAAGCACTCAGAGAGCGCAGACCTCCGCCTGTATTGTTCTTCCTAGGTTGTCATACATTTGAACCTAAACTATTCAGATCGCCACCACGTGGCCATACCATGCCATCACACCACTAAGCGAAAAACATAAACGGCTCCGGAATCACGACGGTGTTACGGATCACTCCCAAAATGTAATCGTTTCTTCCCTCCATCCATCCATTACTTTTTGAGTTATCTTGCTAACAGACAGACAAACAGACAGACAGACAGACAGACAGACAGACAGACAGACAGACAGACAGACAGACAAACAGACAAACAAACAAACCCCGATGACAACATAACCTCCTTGGCGGAGGTAACCAGATATACAGTACAGGCCAAAAGTTTGGACACACCTTCTCATTCGGACACCCCTTCTTTATTTTCATACTATATGACTATGAAAATTGTAGATTCATACCGAAGGCATTAGAATTATGAATTAACACATGTGGAATTATATACTTAACAAAAAAGTGTGAAACAACTGAAAATATGTCTTATATTTTAGGTTCTTCAAAGCAGCCACCTTTTGCTTTTAATACTGCTTCGCACACTCTTGGCATTCTCTTGATAAGCTTCAAGAGTCACCTGAAATGGTCTTCCAACAGTCTTGAAGGAGTTCCCAGAGATGCTTAGCACTTGTTGGCCCTTTTGCCTTCACTCTGCAGTCCACACGGTGGTTGGAACCAAAGGTCTCCGATTTTGACTCATCAGACCAAAGCACAGATTTCCACTGGTCTAATGTCCATTCCTTTCGTCCTTTAGCCCAAACAAGTCTCTTCTGCTTGTTGCCTGTCCTTAGCAGTGGTTTCCTAGCAGCTATTCTACCATGAAGGCCTGATTAAGGCACGATTTCTGAGGCTGGTGACTCGGATGAACTTATCCTCCGCAGCAGAGGTGACTCTTGGTCTTCCTTTCCTGGGACGGCCAGTTTCTTTGTAGCGCTTGATGTTTTTTGCGACTGCACTTGGGGACACTTTCAAAGTTTTCCCAATTTTTTGGACTGACTGGCCTTCATTTCTTAAAGTAATGATGGCCACTCGTTTTTCTTTACTTAGCTGCTTTTTTTCTTGCCATAATACAAATTCTAACAGTCTATTCAGTACGACTATCAGCTGTGCATCACCCCTGACTTCTGCACAACACAACTGATTCCCAACGCCATTTATAAGCCAATAAATCACACTTATTAAACCTGACAGGGCACACATGTGAAGTGAAAACCATTTCAGGTGACTACCTCTTGAAGCTCATTCAGAGAATGTAGAGTGTGTGCAAAGCAGTAATCAGAGCAAAGGTGGCTACTTTGAAGAAACTAGAATATAAGGCATATTTTCAGTTGTTTTACACTTTTTTGTTTTCCACATGTGTTAATTCATAGTTTGATGCCTTCAGTGTGAGTCTACAATGTCAATAGTCATGAAAATAAAGGAAACTCATTGAATGAGAAGGTGTGTCCAAACTTTTGGCCTGTACTGTAAATCAGAGCCAAATCAGCCATGGACGGGTCCTGCATGCTGCACAAGACTGTGCAAGTGCCCACAAACTAAAAGAGCACCAGGGCAGCAGCAGCATGGCCAGTGAGAGGAGATTATCCAAGTCTAAATCGAGAGGCTAGATTAAATATTCCAAATATATAAAAACACAAAGTTGACCCGAATGAAGTGGGTTTCCACTAAGCTTATCGCGTGACTGCAGATGTGTTTTTAATGCGTCTTAGACGGCCACCTGCCAGCTGTGAAGCAGCCGAGAGATGAGGAGGGATGAGAGGAGAGAGAGAGAGTTAGGGAGAGAGAGAGAAAAGAAGGGAGGAAGACAGAGGGAGAGAGAAAGAAAAGAAAAGAGGAAGAGGAAGGAGAGGAGTTAGCAAGAGGCGTTAGGGAGAGAGACCAAGAGAGAGGAAAGAAAGTGAGGAGAAGAGAGAGGGAGAAGATGGAGGGAGAGAGAGAGAGTGATTAGAGAAAGAGGAGAGGGGATGATTGACAATCCTGGTCCAGCGCTTTAATCACCTCTGGGCGAAGGGAGCTTCCCACCCGAGTGGAACATTTCCAGGTAACCACGCACACACACGCACGCAGGCGAGAGAGGCAGCCCCGCTCTGACGCCAGACGCCTCTGCACCTCACCTCACCGCACCGCACTGCGCCGCGCCGCGCACCCTCACTAATTAGCCACGACCTGCAGATGGAAGTTTCCAGAGCGGAATTCAAATCCCCGGTTGCCGCCACGGACGAGAGGAAGGATTAGAGCCGACCCCACGTGCCCGGGTGCCGGTGCTGGCGTCAGTGGTGCCGGTGGTGTGGAGTATACCGGTTCCAACCGGTCCCAACCGGTCCCCACCGGGCCTGAGTCACGGGAGATCGACAACCGACAGTTCCCACAGTCAGCCCACTCACTGGGTTAAGGGCTACTCAAGCAGTGACAGATAAGTGGGGGGAGACCCAAGGGACATCTTCCCCCTGTAATGAGGGTTGCCCTCAAGCTGTGAGTGTTGTGCTTGTCTTGCTGTTGCGTTTGTGTTGCTGTTGTGCTGTGCTTTTGTTGTGCTTGTGTTGTGTTTGTGTTGCATTGGGTTTTACTTGTATTGTGTTGCGTTTGGTGTTGTTGTTGTTGTTGTTGTTGTTGTTGTGTTGAGTTATCCTATGTTTGTGTTTCATTAGTATTGTTAGCATGTGCTGTTGTGCTGTGGTGATACTTACTTTGATCTCCGGTATTGTGATCCTGGTGTCTGGATTCTTGTCCAACATTTTTAGGATGAGGCCTTTCAGCTCTTCACTAATGATTGGCCTGTTACACATACAGACACACACATACACAGACACACAGACACAGACACACACACACACACACACACACACACACACACACACGGTTAAATGAGTTCAGAGAGAGTCAATAATACCAACTCCCTCTGAACTCAGACAAGTCAATACCAGCATAGCTACTGTAAGTAGTGGAGCACATCCACCAGTGGCAGCTGAATGGTGCTTTGAAGCGATATGAAAGGATCTTGTGCTCAGTCATCCAAGTTGAACTGGGCTTTCACATTTCAAGAGTAACATCTGTGATGAACATGTACACAAACAATTTATTTCAAATGAAGCACCCATGTACAGTACTCATCGGTTTCTAAACAACGATAAACAATTTCTCACACTTGCTATTTTAAGCATATTTTTCCATATATGGCTTAGACATTATTAGCTGTGTGACCATAATGAATGTGGAATTTAGTTACTTAAAGGGATAGTTCGGGTTTTAAGACACGAAGTTATATGGGTTCCCTGTCAGCAACGTTGTGCATCAGCAATGACTTACCCCCCGACAGCGTCCTGTGAGCCGAGATCCAGCCGGTTTTTGATGCTGAAGAAAGTAGTCCGGCAAGTTTCTGGGGTCACGAAAGTAAAGTGTTTTTCTTCTCAAAACCATACGTGTTCAAAAGAGTGATATATTTGCACCACTAAAACGTTGTCCAGGAAAAATTCAAACCTTGTTATCACTGCACTATTTTTCTCGATTCCTATCACTGCGCGCTACTGACAGCTGGCCAACGTTTTTGTGGTGCAAATATATCACTCTGTTGAACACGTATGGTTTTGAGAAGAAAAACACTTTACTTTCGTGACCCCAGAAACTTGCCGGACTACTTTCTTCAGCATCAAAAACGATCAAAAACCGGCTGGATCTCGGCTCACAGGACGCTGTCGGGGTGTAAGTCAGTGCTGATGCACAACGTTGCTGACAGGGAACCCATATAACTTCGTGTCTTAAAACCCGAACTATCCCTTTAACACCACCAAGTCCTAACTACATGTGATGTGAGTGAACAATAGCGACAAAGTCCGTTCAATTACGTTGTTTTGAATAGAAATGTCCTCAATGTACTGCAGGTGGTCTGAAGCAGTGCTGTGCAGCACAAATCTTTTAGCAAAACTATTGTCAGATGCCCCCTTTCAAATTTCTTTCTGTCGCTCATGTTGCTCTGCTATATTGAATGAGAAATACGACGCAATAGAAGGGCATATTCAACGGAAATTCAATGTGGACAGGGAGCATTCAACGCCAAACAACAGTCGCTCGCTTGGAAGCTGTTAGGAGTTCCCGTGAGACCGCTCAGGATACAAAGCAACAAATAGATAGTCTGTCTTGCCTCAGTTTGTTTAAAAAGTCAAACAGTAAGGCAAGATGTTTTTGAAGAGGTAAACACCTCACCAGCTATCAAAATAAGTTATACTCCAAATGTAGTGGGTGTAGCTGGTAGGTTTTTTGATCTGCTAGCACTCAGTGAAAGTGTGTGTGTGTGTGTGTGTGTGTGTGGACAATGTAAGGCTTTTTTGATTTTATGTGCCAAGAAGGCCACATAGCGCCGAGCGTAAACACAGGGGGCCGCACAGGGACATGTCAGCACTGTCCAGTGACAGCCTGTCCAAACACACTCTTCAGCGGGAGTCTCCGTGCTCACCGTCTCCAAAACACGATCCCCTTCACCACAGGACGAGCCACAAGGATGTCCACGCACCCACACACACACACACACACACACCCACACACACACACACACACACACACACATGCATAATGTACATATACACAGGTGCACACACATACCGGGACATATATTACATAAGTGCACCCACAACCATCCAACACACACGTGTACATGCAAACATACTCATACAGTTGTGTACACACTCATACACAGACACACACACACAGACACACACACACACACAGACAAACATACATAACGTATATACACACAGGTACGTACACACACATACCGGTACATACTGTATATTGCATAGATAAGTGCACCCACAACCATCCAACACACACTTGTACACGCAAACATACTCATACAGTTGTGCACACACACACACACACACCTCCCACTCTACAAGCACACAGACTCTCATTGGCAGCAGCAGTTGGCAGATAATCAGCATCTCCCTCCACATCCATAGACGTTTCCCAGGGTCCACACACACACACACACACACACACACACAAGGTCTCCACTTCCTAGTGATGATCTAGGACCCGCATTCACACAACATCACTGCCACAAGTTCCCCAATCCCGTTTTTAGCTTTTTACTGTATTTTCCCACAGAGAGGGACGCTAATGAGTGAAAAGAGCAGAGAGGCAGGTGGGAATCCTCGGAATGCCCGCCCTGAGCTCACCGGCCGTCAAATCATTTGCATTTAGCTTGGGGGGGGGGGGGGGGGGGGGGGGGCAGCGGTGGTGCTGCTGCTGCTGCAGAATAGGATGAGATAAGCATAAGTGCAAAGGAGGCCCTGGGCAGAAAATGG
>NC_084998.1:8226669-8229169 GCF_963854185.1 Sardina pilchardus
CCCACCATATGAGAGCTGTTTGTTTCAGTAGTACTGCCAGAACTTTCTACAGTATGTGATGTCCCTATATAGCTTACCATTTAAATGTTATTCACTCTTAAAACAAATGTGTTGGAAACAACACAAACTGTGTTGTCCCTATCTGGACACAGAGATGTACAAGCTGTGTTATTTTCAACACATACTGTGAAACAAATAACTAAAGCAATGTGTTGGAAATAACAGAAACTGTGTTGTTGTTTTCAACACATTCATTTTAAGGATGTTCTATTGCTATGAAGTTGCCTTGGATAAAAGTGTCTGCCAAATAGATAAATGTATGTAAAACGTAACTGTTGCTGACAGAAAAAGCGCATACGTACCCATGTGCAGTTTGTCCTCGCTCGGGTCATCGAGAACCTGCAACAAATGACAGTGTAAGGAGGTGATTCTTTTCAGCAACAACAAAAAAAGAAAGGCGGTCAGTCGTGTGCCTGTTGACAACGAGCCGAGAGGCGGTCCCACTCGCTCAGACTCCACAAGTGGGTGATCCGAAGGGACGTCAGCCGCTCGATTTTTAATAAGGCGCAAATGGGGCCAGCAGCTAAAAATATGTTGTGCTATAACTGAGCACCAGTGTTTTAATGGAGGCCCAGACTTTCAGGACACACTATGCATGTCAAGGTCTTCTTACAAATAATGTGACTTTAATGTGACAAAGGCTTAAAACTTGTGAGTTGTCTGACTTTGCGAGCAAGATGGCAATCTCTGATGGAGGACTATTTATTGACTTCCTGCACTTACTCTTGGCATGGTGATATTTACATCACGATAATCACTACAGTTCCCAGAGTGCTTTAAAATATCATAACTCCATGTATCTTCCATACATGTATATCCATGTATCCATCCATGTACAGTATGCCACCTGCTTCCACTGTGTATGGAGCACTGGAGCAAGCCTGAGCCTTTCATGAGACTGACGTGCTTTATTAATGGAGGTCAGAGGGGGGGCACCACCCAGAGTCCCATTAACACTGACCTCATCAGTGTCATTAGGCCAGCGGCACACGAGAGGCTCAGAGGCTATCAGACCTTCATCTTTCTCTCTCATTCTCTCTCTCTATATTGCAATTTCTCTCTCTCTCTCTCTACCTCTCTCCTCCTCTCTCACTCTCTCACTCTTGCACTTTCTCTCTCTCTCATCTACTGTACTTAGGCTCCACTAATCATTGCACCTCTCTTGCCCTCTCCTTTCCCCCTGATGGCTTTCCCTTCACGGCTAACGCCATTACTTTGAGGCAGCAGGAGAAGAGATCCCGTGGTCAGATTTCCGAGGCTGAAAATGACTGCTAAATGGACCCTGGAGGTGACCGAGGATTGCCTTCTGCATTTCTGATCCGGGTGGAGCGTCACCAGATCTACTTCACAAGAGGCCCACAGGTGTTCCACCTACTAGCGCCTTTAGCCAGTTTGTCAAACAGCTCGTGATTGGATCTTAGATCATAAGATAGATTTTAAATAGTGTTTCAAGGAGCCAACCTGACCCTGGGTCTGTTTCTACAGTGCCCAGTGAGCGTGTCAGAAGTCAGTACATTGCTCTCTGAGTGAGTGAGACGGAGGGAGAGTGAGAGAGAGAGAGAGGGAGAGGGAGAGAGAGAGAGAAGGAGAGAGAGAGGGAGAGAGAGGCAAGACCCCTGGAAGATATCAGCTGATTAGTGTGGCTGCTGTCCAGTGGGGAGAGACTGGGCTGACCATGCAGGCTATCTATGGAGCATGACGCACAGGAGAGGACAGGGAGAGCCATCACTTTGTCTACCCACTCATTTTGCCCTTGGAGAAGCGTCTGTGGCAAAGTCAGTAAAACGTAAAACATGCAAAGTAGATTTCTTTCATTTTGTCCTTTATTTCGTGCACTCCTGTATAACTGGTGTTTTGATTCACTCTAGGAGAAATGTCTAGATCAACATAAATGAATAAGTTTGTGTTTAACAGTTTAGCAAGTCTCAGTCTGGCATGGTGCTAAAAAGCAAGAACAAATATAGCCGCAAGCGGCGATGGCGGGCCCGAGCACCTGCGGTGCGGAGACATGTGACATTTCGGAATCTAACAAAGCAACATGTGCGTGTTGGTGGGCATGTGCATGAGCAACACACATGCCCACCAAATTTGGTCAATTTTCCTGAATGTATGTGTCAACCACAACAGCAGCACGCTAGGTGGCGCTATAGAGTCCCTAAGCCACACCCCAGGCCAGAGCTCTATCTCTGACTATCGATAGCAATTACGCACAAGCCCACCAAATTTGGTTCATTTTCGTGAATGTGTGTCAAACACAACAGACAATGCGCTAGGTGGCGTTATACAGTCCCTAAGACACCCTTGGCCAGATCGCTGTCTCTGAATAGCTATAGCAATAACACACATGCCCACCAAATTTGGTTCATTTTCGTGAATGTATGTGTCAACCACAACAGACAATGCGCTAGGTGGGCTCTAGAGTCCCTAAGCCACACTCTAA
>NC_084998.1:8234169-8244169 GCF_963854185.1 Sardina pilchardus
CCGCACCTCGGTGCTCGGGCCCTAAATATAGCCGCAAGCGGCGATGGCGGGCCCGAGCACCTGCGGTGCGGACCCATGACATTTTGGAATCTAACAAAGCAGCACGTGCCTTGTGAAATTCACATATTTGATGTGTGCACTACTTGTTTTTGCATGTTTTATACACTGGAAGCACTTGCTCACCTCTTGTTGTTTTACATTGATGGCAGTCACCGGGTGGCTTTACATTACAAACATGTAGGGTACAATAATATGCTTCTAAGTCATTTGTTTATGACATACATTTTGTGATATGCAGTGTAATGCAGACAACAGCTGGTAGTTATTCAAAATATCTCCTTCCAGCCTATACCTGCTTAGGGGACGGGGGGGCTACACCAGCCATATGAGTGAGGCATGTCAGTATCAGCCTTATCATAGTATCTAATATTTAGGAAAGTTTCAGACTAATTAATGGTGTTGTAAATGTCTGTCACATTAACTATTTGGTCAGCTGGTGGCACTAGACCAGGTTAGCAGTTTGGGCATGTGGATATCATCAGATTTATGTTACTAATATTTTGTAAATAAATTCCAAAAACTATTCTGTCTTTCGACAGCTGGTGACGCTATGCTAGACAGGCATATTAGGTCTTTAGATGTCATATACACCTGGTTTGACTAATCTGATGAAAGTGACTGTGATCTACAAAATGCGGTTCTGACTGGAAATCCATATTTTAAATCTTAACCAATGCGTTGATATGGTGTACTGTAAACCTTGCACATGAATACTGAATTTTGGATATTAATATGTGACATGTAAGACTAGCATGTTTTGTGAGGATGAGACTTGGGTCTGCATTGTCAGTTCCCAGTTTAATCATAAACATGACTTTCTACTGAATAGCCATTAATATAGAAAATACAGTTCTGATTCGTTATCCATGTTTGAGTATCAAGTAAGTGTACTGTAAATCATGCACATGTAAGGCTTACATGAACATCTCAGATTATTGAATTCACAAAACCTGTTGCTGTATTGAGTGAGTGTGTGTGTGTGTGTGTGTGTGTGTGTGTGTGTGTGTGTGTGTGTGTGTGTGTGTGTGTGTTTGACAGAAGGAGGGGGGTAAGTACAGTAGGAGAAACAAATGGGGAATGTGTGTGTGTTTGTGTGTGTGAGTGTGTGAGTGTTTTTACAATCTGCGCTCGTCCACGCCATTCATATTTGGAATCTGCAGCCTAGACATAGCTAGTGTTAAATCATCTTCATGGACATAACGATTTTCCATTAATATTTCCCCTTGCAACTTCATAGGCTACTTTTGCGTGAAACACTGCCAAGCATAAACACATTTTGCATGAGCACAGCTGTTTATTCGTGCATATGACAGAAGCAAGGTGTTCTCGAAATTGTGCACAACCTTCCATATCCCAGATCAATAGGCTACATGTCCATAAAATAGCGTATGCGCGATTGACTTTTTTAAGTCAGTCACGCATGGCGCAATTGGATGCTGAATTTAGGAGAAATTATGTTTTGCGCTGGACAACACCTCCTGCGTTGTACATGCAATTTAGAAAGTCTGTAGTGCAAAACGTTAGCCTAATTCGTTGCACCTAATATGTAATAAGTTCCCAAGAGAGAAATGTGCATTTTTACTTTTTTGACCCGACCCACCCGCAATAGAAAACACTATTAGGCCTACCCAAATCCGCCCGACCCGCGGTTATCAGTGGGTTATGGGCTGAACCGCGCATCACTACTACTCTGCCTCCTGAAACATAGGCGACGTAGATGAGAACTGCAAACAGGCTGGTGCACAATAACTGAACCAACTTAGAACCAGTATTACATTAGAGCCTGTTTATGAACGTTAATGCTTTTCATGCAAACACACCCCACAATTGTGTTACAGTCATCAGTACAAACGGCCTCTTTGTAAACAGATGAGAGACCATAGATGTGAGCAGTGTTGAGAAGGTTACTTTAGAAATGGGTCATTCCACGCCAAATCAACCAGAGCGTACGCACTTGCGTCTCAAAAAAATCTGAAAAAAATACCATGTGCACCTATGTTACCCAGGAGACACTCTGTGAAATGCTTTTGTGCTAAGATCAGTACTTTTCAAGTAACAGCCAGTTTTACGGGGGGAGGGGAGTGTCAAACTTGTTCTGCCTCTTTTTTTTTGTCAAAGTTCACAAGCTCATTGCTCAAGAACTAGAATTTGTAGGAGGCTCAAGTTTTGCAGGCTGGTGCATAAATAGGAATAGAATGCAGTAAAACCATTACCTCTTCTTTTTAAAAACACCTTGTCTTATGCAAAGAAATAGAGGTAATGCTGGTTTTACTGCATTCTATTCCTATTTATGCACCAGCCTGCAAAACTTGAGCCTCCGGTTGATTTGACGTGGAATGATTTGAGCCTCCGGTTGATTTGACGTGGAATTTTCTCATTAAGCTTACACGTGGTTATGGCTGAGATGCTTTCAAATGAAAGCACTTGTATCTATATGAATGTACAGAGATGGGGCACATCTTGATGGGGTTCCCTGCCACAGCTTTGTGACTGGTGCCCACCTTATGGAGTGGCAAGAGACTTCCCCATACAACCCAATCATAACCTGCTCACATGAACCTGTGTGAAGCCACACTCTAGGCCAGAGCTCTGTCTCTGACTACCGATAGCAATAACACACAAGCCCACCAAATTTGGTTAATTTTGGTGAATGTTTGTGTCAACCACAACAGACAACGCACTAGGTGGCGCTATAGAGTCCCTACGCCACACCCTCTGCCAAAGCTCTGTCTCTGACTAGCCATAGCAATAACACACAAGTCCACCAAATTTGGTTCATTTTGGTGAATGTACATGTCAACCACAAAATATAATGTGCTGCTAGGTGGCGCTATAGAGTCCCAAAGCCACACCTTAGGCCAGAGCTCTGTCTCTGACTAGCTGAAGCAATTCCACATGTAGCTGCCAAATTACATCCAATTCATAATCTTTTTTCTGCCTATAACACCAACTTCCTGTTTCTCAATAAAACACCATAATTCAAACCTTCGCCATTTCGATATACTTTTGAAATTCAAAAATCTGGTCGCAATTCCTCTCGGGCAACCCCTCAAGATCATTTTAGTGCTTATATGACATGATTTCGATAAACCGTCTAGGAGAAGTGTTTCAAAATACATGATGTGCAAAATTCATAATCATAACCATAACTCAAATTCTTCGAATATTTGCTATAGAGTGTAAATGTAAAAATTGTTTAGATTAATACAAGACACATGCCCACCAAATCTGGGCCATTTTCGTGAATGCATGTGTCAACCACAACAGACAGCGTGATAGGTGGCGCTATAGAGTCCCTGAGCCACGCCCTAGGCCAAAGCTCTGTCTCTGAGTTTCGATTGCAATTCTACAAATGGCTGCCAAATTACAAGAGTTTTAGAGCATGCCAAGTTGGTGAAAAAAAAAAAACAGGTAAGACGGAAAAAGAATAATAATAATAATCTGAGCAGAAACAATAGGGCCTTGCACCTACGGTGCAGCCACTTTCAGTGGCCGCACCTCGGTGCTCGGGCCCTAAATATAGCCGCAAGCGGCGATGGCGGGCCCGAGCACCTGCGGTGCGGAGACCTGTGACATTTTGGAATCTAACATAGCAACATGTGTGTGTTGGTGGGCATGTGCATGAGCAACACACATGCCTACCAAATTTGGTCAATTTTCCTGAATGTATGTGTCAACCACAACAGACAACACGCTAGGTGGCGCTATAGAGTCCCTAAGCCACACCCTAGGCCAGAGCTCTATCTCTGACTATCGATAGCTATAACGCACAAGCCCACCAAATTTGGTTCATTTTCGTGAATGTGTGTGTCTACCACAACAGACAATGCGCTGGGTGGCGCTATACAGTCGATAAGACACCCTTGGCCAGAGCGCTGTCTCTGAATAGCCATAGCAATAACACATATGCTAACCAAATTTGGTTAATTTTCGTGAATGTATGTGTCAACCACAACAAACAATGCACTAGGTGGCGCTATAGAGTCCCTAAGCTACACCCGAGGCCAGAGCTCTGTCTCTGAATAACTATAGCAATAACACACATGCCCACCAAATTTGGTTCATTTGGGTGAATGTACGTGTCAATCACAACAGACAATGCGCTAGGTGGCGCTATAGAGTCCCTAAGCCACACCCTAGGCCAGAGCTCTATCTCTGACTATCGATAGCAATAACGCACAAGCCCACCAAATTTGGTTCATTTTCGTGAATGTGTGTGTCAACCATAACAGACAATGCGCTAGGTGGCGCTATACAGTCCCTAAGCCACACCTGAGGCCAGAGCTCTGTCTCTGAATAACTTTAGCAATAACACACATGCCCACCAAATTTGGTTCATTTTGGTGAATGTAAGTGTCAACCACAACAGACAATGCATTAGGTGGCGCTCTAGAGTCCCTAAGCCACACTCTAGGCCAGAGCTCTGTCTCTGACTACCGATAGCAATAACACACAAGTCCACCAAATTTGGTTCATTTTCGTGAATGTTTGTGTCAACCACAACAGATAACGTGCTGCTAGGTGGCGCTATAGAGTCCCAAAGCCACACCTTAGGCCAGAGCTCTGTCTCTGACTAGCAGAAGCAATTCCACATGTAGCTGCCAAATTACATCCAATTCATAACCTTTTTTCTGCCAATAACACCAACTTCCTGTTTCTTAATAAAACGCCATAATTCAAACCTTCGCCATTTCGATATACTTTTGAAATTCAAAAATCTGGTCGCAATTCCTCTCGGGCAACCCCTCAAGATCATTTTAGTGCTTATATGACATGATTTCGATACACCGTCAAGGAGAAGTGTTTCAAAATACGTGATGTGCAAAAATCATAATCATAATCATAACTCAAATTCTTCTAAGATTTACTATATCGTTTAAATGTAAAAGTTGTTCAGATTAATACAACACATATGCCCACCAAATTTGGTTCATTTTCGTGCATGTATGTGTCAAACACAACAGAAACCGCGCTAGGTGGCGCTATAGAGTCCCTGAGCCACACCCTAGGCCAAAGCTCTGTCTCTGAGTTTCGATTGCAATTCTACAAATGGCTGCCAAATTACAAGAGTTTTAGAGCATGCCAAGTTGGTGAAAAAAAAAAAACAGGTAAGACGGAAGAAGAATAATAATAATCTGAGCAGAATCAATAGGGCCTTGCACCTACGGTGCAGCCACTTTCAGTGGCCGCACCTCGGTGCTCGGGCCCTAAATATAGCCGCAAGCGGCGATGGCGGGCCCGAGCACCAGCGGTGCGGAGACCTGTGAGATTTTGGGATCTAACAAAGCAACATGTGCGTGTTGGTGGGCATGTGCATGAGCAACACACATGCCCACCAAATTTGGTCAATTTTCCTGAATGTATGTGTCAGCCACAACAGACAATATGCTAGGTAGCGCTATAGAGTCCCTAAGCCACACCCTAGGCCAGAGCTCTATCTCTGACTATCGATAGCAGTAACACTAGACAGACACAGACAGAGGGGGTAGAGACAAATGGATCAATAGAATAGAATATACACTTTTTTGATCCCGTGAGGGAAATTTATTTCTCTGCATGTAACCCAATTTAACCAAATTAGTGAACACACACAGCACACAGTGAACACACAGTGAGGTGAATCACACACTGACCCAGAGCAGTGAGCTGCCTGCCCAACCAGCGGTGCTGGGGGAGCAGTGAGGGGTTAGGTGCCTTGCTCAAGGGCACTTTAGTGGTGGACTGGTTGGGGATTGAACCGGCAACCTTCCAGTTACAAGCCCCAAGCCCTAACCAGTAGGCCACGGCTGCCCAGAGGGAAGGAGGGAGGGAGGAAAGAAGGAGGGTGTGTGTGTGTGTGTGTGTGTGTGTGTGTGTGTGTGTGTGTGTGTGTGTGTGTGTGTGTGTGTGTGTGTGTGTGTGTGTGTGTGTGTGTGTGTGTGTGCGTTTGTGTGTGTGTGTGTGTGTGTGTGTGTGTGTGTGTGTGTGTGTGTGTGTGTGTGTGTGTGTGCGCGCGCGCGTGCGTTTGTGAGAGAGAGAGAGAATGACGGGGGAGGGGTGAGAGAGTGTCTGTGAGTCTGTGTAGAGAAGTAGCAGGGGACGAGAGAGACATGCAGCTGAGAGAGAGAGCACCTACTCCTGCTCAGCTAAATGGATGGAGTATAAGACATATGCAAACACAAATAAACCTAAATACTCACTTACTGTGAACATGGCTAAAGTCAAAATTTCAAAATTGCAGCATAGGTTGATATGATTATAATTATTCGTCAACTCGCTTCAAAATATTTTAGCTAAAACTGTGTCCACCACAATCATTAATGCACTTTTAAAAAACACAAACAACACCAAATTCAAAACTTTGCATATGACTGTCACTACAAACACACTAACTAATACTCCATCAAATTTCATCCAAATTAGTCACTGTTTTCAACCTATAACACCAACTTTCTGTTTCTTTTACAAGACACCTAGATTCAAACCTTCGCCATTTCAATATACTTTTGTATACTTTTTAATATACTATACTCAGAGCAGTGAGCTGCCTGCCCAACCAGCGGCGCTCAGGGAGCAGTCAGGGGTTAGGTGCCTTGCTCAAGGGCACTTCAGCTGTGGACTGGTCAGGGATCGAACCGGCAATCCTCCAGCTACAAGCCCCAAGCCCTAACCAGTAGGCCACGGTTGCCCAAAGGGTGTGTGTGTGTGTGTGTGTGTGTGTGTGTGTGTGTGTGTGTGTGTGTGTGTGTGTGTGTGTGTGTGTGTGTGTGTGTGTGTGTGTGTGTGTGTGTGTGTGTGTGTGTGTGTGTGTGTGTGTGTGTGTGTGTGTGTGTGTCTCTAGAAAGCCGCGCGTGTGTCAATGAGTGTGTGTTAGTTAAGGAGGACCCGAGAAGGGGGGTGACAGAGTGCGTGCGTGTGTCTGTTAGTTGCAACAGAGAGAGAGGCAGAGAAGGACAGAGAGGAGGGGCTGTGTGATTGGGCAAATATGAAATTAAAAATAACTCACTTTCTGTTAACATGGTTAAAATCAAAATTGCAGCATAGCTTGATATGATTATAATCATTCATCAACACGCTTCAAAATATTTTAGCTAAAACTGTATCCACCACAATCATTAATGCGCTTTTAAAAATCAAAAACAACACCAAATTCAAAACTTTGTATATGACTGTCACTACAAACACACTAACTAATACTCCATCAAATTTCATCCAAATTAGTCACTGTTTTCTGCCTATAACACCAACTTTTTGTTTCTTTTATAAGTCACCTAGATTCAAACCTTCGCCATTTCAATATACTTTTGAAATTCAAAAATCTGGTCGCAATTCCTCTCGGGCAACCCCTCAAGATCATTTTACTGCTGAAAGGACATGATTTCGATAAACCGTCTAGGAGGAGTGTTTCAAAATACATGATGTGCAAAAATCATAATCATAATCATAACTCAAATTCTTCTAATATTTACTATAGAGTATAAATGTAAAAGTTGTTCAGATTAATAGAACACACATGCCCACCAAATCTGGGCCATTTTCGTGAATGCGTGTGTCAACCACAACAGACAGCGCGATAGGTGGCGCTATAGAGTCCCTGAGCCACACCCTAGGCCAGAGCTCTGTCTCTGAGTAGTTTTACCAATTCCACACGTATCTGCCAAATTTCAAGAGTTTTAGAGCATGCCAAGTCGGTGAAAAAGGGCCAAAAGGCCGTGGGACAGGTAAGGAGGAAAAAACTATAATAAATATAGCCGCAAGCGGCGATGGCGGGCCCGAGCACCTGCGGTGCGGAGACCTGTGAAATTTCGGAATCTAACAAAGCAACATGTGCGTGGTGGTGGGCATGTGCATGAGCAACACACATGCCCACCGCATTTGGTCAATTTTCCTGAATGTATGTGTCAACCACAACAGACAACACGCTAGGTGGCGCTATAGAGTCCCTGAGCCACACCCTAGGCCAGAGCTCTATCTGTGACTATTATCGATAGCAATAACGCACAAGCCCACCAAATTTGGTTCATTTTCGTGAATGAGTGTGTCAACCACAACAGACAATGCGCTAGGTGGCGCTATACAGTCTCTAAGACACCCTTGGCCAAAGCGCTGTCTCTGAATAGCTATAGCAATAACACACATGCCCACCAAATTTGGTTCATTTTCCTGAATGTATGCGTCAACAACAACACACAATCTGCTAGGTGGCGCTATAGTCCCTAAGCCACACTCTAGGCCAGAGCTCTGTTTCTGACTAGCGACAGTAATAACAAACAAGCTCACCAAATTTGATTCATTTTCGTGAATGTATGTCAACCACAACAGGTAACACACTAGGTGGCGCTATAGAGTCCCTAAGCCACACCCTCGGCCATAGCTCTGTCTCTGAATAGCTATAACAAAACACATGCCCACCAAATTTGGTTCATTTTTGTGAATGTTTGTGTCAACCACAACAGACAATGTGCTAGGTGGTGCTATAGAATCCTTAAGCCACACCCTAGTCCAGAGCTCTGTCTCTAACTAGCAAAAACAATAACACACGAGCCCACCAAATTTGGTTAATTTTCGTGAATGTTTGTGTCAACCACAACAGACAATGCGCTAGGTGGCGCTATAGAGTCCTTAAGCCACACCCTAGGCCAAAGCTCTGTCTCTGACTACCGATAGCAATAACACACAAGTCCACCAAATTTGGTTCATTTTCGTGAATGTATGTGTCAACCACAATAGACAACGCACTAGGTGGCGCTATATAGTCCCTATGCCACACCCTAGGCCAAAGCTCTGTCTCTGACTAGCCATAGCAATAACACACAAGTCCACCAAATTTGGTTAATTTTCGTAAATGTTTGTGTCAACCACAACAGATAACGTGCTGCTAGGTGGCGCTATAGAGTCCCAAAGCCACACCTTACGCCAGAGCTCTGTCTCTGACTAGCAGAAGCAATTCCACATGTAGCTGCCAAATTACATCCAATTTACAACCTTTTTTCTGCCTATAACACCAACTTCCTGTTTCTTAATAAAACACCATAATTCAAACCTTCGCCATTTCGATATACTTTTGAAATTCAAAAATCTGGTCGCAATTCCTCTCGGGCAACCCCTCAAGATCATTTTAGTGCTTATATGACATGATTTCGATAAACCGTCTAGGAGAAGTGTTTCAAAATATGTGATGTGCAAAAATCATAATCATAATCATAACACAAATTCTTCTAAGATTTACTATATCGTTAAAATGTAAAAGTTGTTCAGATTAATACAACACATATGCTTACCAAATTTGGTTCATTTTCGTGCATGTATGTGTCAACCACAACAGAAACCGCGCTAGGTGGCGCTATAGAGTCCCTGAGCCACACCCTTTGCCAGAGCTTTGTCTCTGAGTAGCGTTACCAATTCCACATCTAACTGCCGAATTTCAAGAGTTTTAGAGCATGCCAAGTTGGTGAAAAAAGGCCAAACATGACCTGTAAGAGGAAGTCACGGGAATAATAATAATCTGAGCAGAAGCAATAGGGCCTTGCACCTACGGTGCAGCCGCTGCTTCAGCGGCCGCACCTCGGTGCTCGGGCCCTAATAATAATAAATATAGCCGCAAGCGGCGATGGCGGGCCCGAGCACCTGCGGTGCGGAGACCTGTGACATTTCGGGATCTAACAAAGCAACATGTGTGGGTTGGTGGCCATGTGCTTGAGCAACACACATGCCCACTAAATTTGGTTATTTTTTGTGAATATATGTTTCAATCAACAGACAACACGCTACGTGGCGCTATAGAGTCCCTAAGCCACACCCTATGCCAGAGCTCTGTCTCTGACTAACGATAGCAATGACGCACAAGCCCACCAAATTTGGTTCATTTTCGTGAATGTATGTGTCAACCTCAACAAACTATGCACTAGGTGGCGCTATACAATCCCTAAGCTACACCCTAGACCAGAGCTCTGTCTCTAAC
>NC_084998.1:8249169-8255846 GCF_963854185.1 Sardina pilchardus
GAGCATTTATCTTAGTCTTAAGCTGATAGACTACTTTGTGAAATAGCTGCACCTGCAGTATAACTGATCAAGGTGCGTAAGCCCCCCCACTCTCCGTAGAGCTTGTGAGGGCTTCTTCACCTGTTCGGTCTCAAAATAGATAGCTCGTCATTGATACATTTCACTATGCAGATTTTGTTTTCCCGCAACTGTTTTCTCAGAGATTTCTGACGGATGGCTTTCGCATCGAGTTGTCTTAGACAACTAACCACACTATGCATACACATCACAAATGTCATTTGGTGCTAAAGATAGAGGCTATACTAACTTCATGTTTAAGTCAGTAATGCTTAGGCCGACTAATCATTAGCAGGATTCACTGAATAAGACTTCCCGATTCTTTCAATCACTCTTGACATGATACGATTGGGAGTTAGTTATGAGCACACACATAACAATTGAGCTGCTGGTTGTTTAATGGTGACCATAGAACAAACCAACCAATAATAACCCCAAGAATATTTGATTGAATCTGGATTGAATCACAAAGGATTCGAATCTGTCACCCAAACATTCCAGCCGCACTGCGACTACTGTTGACTCCCTTGGATTTTCCATGAATGTCACGGACATTCAATCCTTTCAAAATCGTGCTTGAAAATAAGAAGGTCTGTTCCCAGCATTGGGCAACTGTGAAATGTTGATAATGACAATGATATAATTGCCGTTATAATGAGAAATTGAGACGTTTTGCTTTCTGGTCAGGGGTACTCAAACGATGTTCTCTTGCATCACCTACTGTGTAAGGCAGTGATGGGCAATCTGCTTACAAAATGTAGCTTAAAAGGAGAAATCCGGCAATTTTTCGAATAGATCTTTAAGTCTTGAGTTCACCGAATACAAAATAAACTATTGGTAAAACTTCCAGGCAGCTACAGCACCTGCAGAGGGGCTCATGAACATGCCCCCAGAGTGTAGCACTGTAGCTACCTGGAAACTCTAACTGTTGGCTGCAGTAACTCAAGCTAGCTAGGGTTGTTTCTTCGTATCGACAGTACTTGTGACCTCGAGAAACGGATATCTGTATGAAATCTTCTCCATTAAAAATAGATTATAGAGTAGCTTGTAACTTTGCTCACTACAATTTGCCCAGAAAGGGAATCGAAATGTGTTAGCCTGTTAGGTGTCCAAAACATCTCTTTTTGTATGCCTGGATTGTACTTGGGAACATTTTTAGTGTCAGAGACAGTCAGTGTCGGAGAACTAATTTCTCCTCACATTACACAATATCTGACCCAATATCTGACACAGCTGTTCATGTTTTAATGACCCGTCACTACCCCATGTTGGTCTGTGAGTGCCCCAACCTGCCCAACAGATAAATATCAGGTGCTGACGCCCAACCAGCCAGGACCCGCAAGCAGGGCTGTACGCTTAGCTTTTTCACTAGGAGCATAGGTGCTCCTAAATGAAAAAATGTAGGAGCACAGAAAAAAATTTAGGAGCACTATGAAATTTCCTTGAAAACCTTATTGCCTTAAGCAGGATACAGATCATTCACAGCAGTGGCAATCCTAGTCTCTGCTCAAACCCTTCACACACACAGAAAATGGGTTGTCTGGTTTCTATTTCATATTTTGAATTCAGAATTTGTATACATTTTGTTAACAATTCATAGCATTAAAGGTTCTGCATAATTACTTATAGCTTAAAATTCAAAGTAATTTGAATACTTCATATTGATTACACTAACACTTGTCTTTAATGATATTACAGGGGTGGTGTGTAAGTCTAATTGAGTGCCTGTCACTTTAAGCAGTACCGTAGCCTACGTGGACATAATTAGATTTCATTCGGTTTTAGGAAAATATAAACGCATAGTTCAAGGATAGCCTACATGTTTTCATTCAATAACATGAATGTTATATATTCAAAAATTCAAAATACTTACAACGGGAAAGACAAATATTTCCGGTGTAATAGAAAAGATGAGTGTCCAGCAATGTGAACTTCTATGATTTAGGTAGCCACCGTAGCATGGCATTATGAGTTGTCCGTTCACTTTTTTCTTGGTCATCTTTAGGTGGCTGGGTGCTTAACTTACTCTACCATGACTTGTCTTGGAGTCTGGTAGCCTTTATATGTTACAGGCTATCCAATGAGTGACAACCAGTGCTGAAAATAAAACGTTACGGTATTCTCCTCCTGATAACGTTAGTGGAATGGATTTAATGTGAATGTAGCCATAAAAAGACGCATAGGCTATATGATACATATATGATGGCTATATGATACAGCGCATATTTGCGATGAATATGTTCCGCCTTTTTAAAGCAGATGTAGCCTACACCGAACCGTGGTTATACATCATTTAGACAACTGAATCAGGATACCATCTTTGTTTCATAGAAGTCTCTACCAGGCCTATGTCAAATGCAGGCTTGGGTGAAGCTGGGAGGAATTTAACGCACGGTTTCCACACCATGTTTAGCTATATCAAACGTGATAATAATAGCCTATTTGAAATGAACACGGTAATTGTTACAGTCAACATTATTTATCATTTATAGCATTTTTACCGTTTCACCGGTAATCGCATCACCAACTAATTACGAACAGATTGAAGAAAAAAGAAGACTGGATTTGGAGTGACATTTCTTGCGAGGTTGATGCTGAAAGCATGAGTGTCTAGCCAGGTGCGTAAGAGTTGTCAACTCTGAAATTAGATGCGCGAAAATTGTACTATACTTTCATCCACTTGGTGTGGATTCATTTTAGGAGCAAAATGCGAATGAAAGGGTTGAAATCAGTACTCGCACGTGTGCGAGCATTTTAAATTTTATATTCGCACTAATATATATTTGCGCGCAAATGCGACGACCTGCTCGCAGTGTACAGCCCTGCCCGCAAGTGTTCAACCACTCAGGAGCAACCGCCAGAAGGTTGCCAGCCAATCACCATGGAACCACATGACTCCACCTTCTGGTATTCCCTGCCTCAGATCACTCTCAGCTTTGGCAGCAGTACTATGTAGTAGTAGCCTATTTAAGCCTTTTTTGGACTCCTTGATCCATGTGATGGTTTAATTAAGAGGCTTTAAATGTCAAGCATTAACCAACCACCTTTTCCACACATCCACCACTTGAATATGTATACAATGTCCTTATCAACTGTCTCATGTGTTATATTGATCGAGTGTATTTGTGCTGGCTACTCATGAACCAAATTGCTCCTTTGGGGGCATTAAAGGCAATTCAATCCAATCCAATCCAATCCAATCCTGTCTTCTTTCTCTCCTTCTTTCTTCCTTCCTTCCGCTCATCCTCAGTCTAATGCCGTAGCTGTGCTTACTGACTGAGTACCAACTGTGGGGCCTGCGAGTCACAGGAGGACTGATGGGGGGGCTGTCTGACTGAGTGAGCTGAGTTGAGTTAGTGTGCGCATGGGCTGCTGATCTGTGATCTGTGACTGAGCACAGAGGCACATGGAGCCGGATCGATACACCATGGCGCGGCCGCGGCTACAGCCACAGATGGATGGCGGCGGGGGGGGGGGAGGCAGAACAGGGACAGCGTGGCGACAGGGAGCCTGCCTGCATGTGTTAGGGGCTTGTCCCCGTGAACATGAACAGAGGGAGGAGGTGACATTTCCGAGCTCATTCCCTTTTCGAAACTACCTCAGTTATCGATGCTGGAGAGATGGTACAGGTCAAATTTAAATCCATTTACCTGTCAATGTGAAAACTCTGGTTCTGAAATGTTATGGGATAAAAAACTTGAAGATTGGAAATCCATGACATTATAAGTAAGTGGATTTACTAGCTTGGAAAGCCAGCCCAAACCACAAAATTTGAGGCTGGGGAAGTGCGGTCTGAACTTTTTTCCATAGAGAAGCAACTACAGTATGTCCAAACCAGAGCGGTTTGAACCGACTGCACCAATAATGGTTTTGTTGGGCGGGCTGTATCGGTTGAAACAAGCCCCATAGTCACGTCCCAATGGAGCAGCATCAGACTCAAATTCTGACTAGGATTGAGTCTGACTACATGAGGATTGGGGGATCACGCTATCAATACTGTGTTGTGAAGTTACCCACAAAGACAGCATAAACACAGACCACAACAGCAGACCAAAGGACAGAGGAGCAGAGGGAGTGGCATTGCAAATGGATCCTTAATCACATTCAGCGTCGTGGACGGCCACTGCTGCTCATTTTCCTGGCAACATCCAACCTCTGTGTGTGTGTCTTTCCCCAATTCCCCGCATCCCAAACATTTCAGCCATTCAGCAGCCTCTTGTCCTGTGGCCGAGACTCCCTCTCTGTGCTGGTCTCCAGGGACTGAGGCAGGATAGTGGAGGACGAGGCGGAGAGTGGCAAGGCAGTAATAGAAAACAGCACTCAAAAGGGCTTTGTGTTCAGAGGCCATTTCCCTGTCTCGGTAAACGGCAGAGCCAGAGGAGACAAGGTCCGCTGTGCACCATGTAATCTCACTTAGCATTGACATCACACCTGACCGGGGGGGAAAAAAAACAGACCCACCTATCCGCCCCCACACACAACCACACACACACACACACACACACACACACACACACACACACACAAACACACACACAGACTCACAACACACCACACAAAACACACTGATTCACAATACACTCAGACACACACAACACAGACACACACACACACACACACACACACACTCACACCACCAACAACAACAACCACAAAACACTCCAAGTTACAAAGAACATGAACAAACAAACCCGTTTGGAGGTGCCCCGAGAAAAACAAGGATCTCCATCTGGCCATTCAACTCCCACCGGGTGCTCATAATTCCTCTTTAACGAGGCCGGTGGGCAGGAGCAGGGGTCTATCAGACGCCTCGCCTTCACAGCCCAGAGACGCAGTTGGCGAGCCAGCCAGTAACCCAGCCTTTGCGAGCCAGCCAGTAACCCAGCCAGCCCCCGCACGACTGTCAGGTCATCACAGACCCTGGGAGTCAGTAACCAAGGCGAGCATGGTAAACAGCTGACCTAAACAACAGCACGGCGGTCTGGACAGCATGTTCAGTTCCTGTTCCTTCACGCTTCAGCCCTCCGCATCCAGCCAATCACTGAACCACACTTCTCAATTTAATTTTCACTGCAGTGTGTCAAAAAAAAGAGACTCTCGCTACATCAAAGAGCTCTAAGCAACGTCCTTCCACTTCCTCTGCGATCATGCTGGGGGGGGGGGGGGGGGGACCTGACAAGAATATCGGCCTAAGTTTAGCCGCAAGAGAGATAATAAATGATTTAAAGGTCTTACATAATACTTATCGTCGTCTTCATTGTAGGCTAGTTTCACTACCCCATAGGAGCCCTGCAAGATAAAATAGTAAAGAGAAGAGACAGAGACAATACTATATATAAATAACAGATCTTTATGTCATTATCACTTTTGCATATTTTCCATTTTCCTGTATATTCCTGTGCGTGGGAGTACATATTGCACACAGGAGGACAGCTTGCTGGATGCATGCATTATAAAAATCATAAGCTCACGACTGACCGGCCAAATTTTGAATGGAAAATTGGACACAATGGAGAAATGGCACGCACAGGATGACCGGCTGGCACACAGCAGAGGTACACACACAAGCGCGCATGCAAACACACACACACACACACACACACACACTGTGCCTGAGAGCCCCTGAGGTCATAAGCCTTATGGCGGTCACAGGGCTTAAAACCAAAGCCCGTCCGGTTGGTCACACAGCTTTAATGTTTGATTACAGACCGGTGATGCGGTGGTACACTCCATCATCTCGCTCCCACACACACGCCATCTTTAGCACACACACACACACACACACAGACACACGTGTGCACACACACATGCACGCACCCACGCACGCACACACACACACACACACACATGCATATGCGCACACATGTGCGCACACACACACACACACACACACATATGCACACACACATGCGCAAAAGCACACACACACACACACACACGCACCCACGCACGCATACACACACACACACACATGCATATGCGCACACATGTGCGCACACACACACACACATACACAAACACATGCAAGCACGCACGCATGCACACACACATGCACACAAACACACACACACACACCAACACACAGACACCGCATCTTTAGCATTGCTTTCTTAACAGTCACTGGCAGCTTCAGTCTACAGTCTTACCGTCAGGGTTGATATCGAGCCTCCACTAGCATAACCACCCTCAGTCTCACATACACACACACACACACATACAAATGCGCACACACACATGAACATACACACAGGTGCGCATGCACACACATACACACACACATACAAGTGTGCACGCACAGAGCACACACACAGGCGCGCGTGCACACACACACAGACACACACAGACACATACAAGCACACACACACAGAACTCACACACACACACACACACACACACACAGGCGCGTGTGTACACACACACACACACACAGCCATGCTGGGCTTTCTCAAGCACAACCACCTCATAAATAATGGCCAACCCCGAACACACACTCACCTTGCCGATCTCACTTTGGAGCTTGTACTGGTTCAGCCGCATGCAGTCCTGAGGGGAGAGAGAGACAGAGAGAGAGAGACAGAGAGAGCACATTTAATGAAATCCCCATCACAGTATAAACACAC
>NC_084998.1:8256046-8288546 GCF_963854185.1 Sardina pilchardus
GTATAGTCCAGCATTGTTATACAGTACAAATGGCTGAATAGCCTACTATACATGAATATCAATTTCACCACATCTTTAGATGCAGTTGTTGGAGTGTCATAAATTACAAAGTCACAATCCAGATCTCATCTAAAGCATCACATGTCAGCTTAATGTGGCGTAGAACTAGTTTACAGCCATCCAATAAGACTGTATAGCAGATGGCAGTTGATGGAATGACAACATCACTGAAAGCAAATATGCTGCCCAGTGCATTGCTAATAAATAGTTCAGAGGAAATATAATCCTTGCTACGCAAATATGTATTTTTCTTCCTGTCCACAGGCTGGCAAAATCCTTGTTCAAGAAATGAACGCATCATGTAAACAAGCACTTCAAACTAAAACAGGAAATGCAAGAGACTCTAGTAGCAAAACTGACCACACATCTTGTTTTCTTTATCTCACAACTGGAAGGGTTGTTGTTGTTGTTGTTGTTGATCTTTCAAAGATGGGTGTTCATCTATGAGAAAGGCTACCAGATTGAAGACTCAGCTATCGGATCTGTGCTAACCAAGATGAAGGGAGTGGGCCACACATCCGAGGATGAGGAGGAACGGGTGTGGGACGTGGCCGACTACGTCTTCCCCGAACAGGTGTGTGTTTTGGTCTCTCACCAAGCATTGGACTGATCTCAAAATGAGACATAATAACCATTCTTTTTTTACTCCAATACAGTGCTTTCTCGGTGTACTATTTTCCCATTCTTAATGTGAAATCATTCAGTGATGAGTAGAGCTGAAATAAAAATAACCATCCCATTCTCTTGGCAGAACACTGAGCAGGTGGTGTGACCCATCAGAGGATAGACTCCTATAGAGAGACTACAAGGGGGATATCTAAATAAACTGTTATTTAGATTAACAAACACACTATAAGCTGACACTTGTGTTTGAAGGTCACCTGTTCCTGGAATTTAACACTGATGTTTTCACAACACTGTGCAGTGATACTGTGTCAACGATAGTATGGCAACAGGGGATCTTTCACAATTTCCGTGCACTTCCGTGTCCAAATTTGAGGACAATTGTAGCCTACTGTAGCCTACAGTAGGCCTTGACGAGTGTACGACGTTACGCATGACATGCAGTAGCCTAACCCGTGTTCAGTATGTTAGCCAATCTACAGTAGCATGAGTTTATTTACGAGAAATCAAGCAAGTAAGACCTATGAGTAAGACGTTATCTAAGTAAGCAGACGTAGGCCTATTGCACACACTGTCATCATTACAATACAAAATAGGAGAGTGCATATTGACAAAGGGTGGTTTGCCGTTAGCATGCAAAGAGAAATGATTTGAGACGTGCAGCTTCTCATCTCCAAATACAGTGAGGGAGGTGAGGCCCTGTCTGATGCTACACCAGATGCCAGACGTGACCCCTGGCCATAGACTCTCTCTGAGAGATCCATGAGCTGCACGCTAAAGTGTATACAGCCATTAGCCGAACTCTTAAACAACGAACAAAGAACACAATGTGCACGGCTGTCAAGAGAGATTTTAAAACAAAAGCAAGCCGGTTGAAAAATTATAATCACATCAACCCTACTTGTGTGGAAGATTCTGACCTTACTCGTATGTCCTTTGTCCAAAGGGGGACGCGTCGTTCGTGGTGATGACTAATTACATAATCACCGAGAGGCAGAAGCAGGACAAGTGCCCGGAGGTATGTAAACACTTTCACTCACTATGTCTTCAGTCTTCCTCAGCTGGTTAGCCCCCCTTTCTCAAAGGGCATTTGGACCCTTTTATCCCTTGTGTTACACTGTAAGTGTAAGGGTTTCTAGAGAGAGAGAGAGAGAGAGAGAGAGAGAGAGAGACAGAGAGGGAGAGAGAGAGAGAAAGTTGTGATATATAAGAAAACTCAAAAGGTGTTCATCAGACAATGGGGACAACAGGTGTGCAAATGTGAGAGCAGAAAATAAACCGTGAGGAGACCTTTCTTTTCCTGTGTTTATCTTTGTCTCTCTTTGTCTTAGTCTGGCTATCACCATACTTTGAGCTGCTGGGCGAGATCCAAATAGTCTGTCTTGCACCTGTACCCAGTTTCAGTGATCTGCCCCCCATCCAACACCTCTTTTCTGGAGGGAGATAAAATAAATGAGCGTCACGGACAACTGAGTTTCCTCCTCCTTTAAGGCATTTATTCCTGTGTTTAAAACTGTTGTGTAGATTCTAGAATATGATTTGCAGTTTTGTTTATGCAGTGAGAAGGGATATTTATTTCATTCTCACATTTCATAACTTTCTGCGTTATTCAAGCTGTTACTGTCATGCAGAGTTTAATTTTGGATATGGTTGAAAAGAGGAAATATGCATATTTTCAGGATGTGAAATAATTGGTCTGAATCCTACACCATTATCTATAACAAAATCCAACATAGGCATGACCCAAACATGACACGATTTTGTCTTTCAGCTTAACGATGGCAAGAATTCCTGCACCACGGACAAAGACTGTGAAGGGGGACGATACAAACGTACGGGAAATGGTACAACCCCACAGTCATACCAAGATACTCACAGCGTGACCCCCCACACACACACAGCCTCCATGCACTTTCCTGCCGTGTGTGAACACTCAAGCCTCTTCACTTATGTAACACGCAGACACTTTCAAACGTATTCCTCCCTCTAACATGCTGTAGGTACCTCGCATGGCTTCGCATCACTACCACTGCCTTGAACTTTGCCGCTAACGCTTCATGCTGTAATGGGAAGAAGGTCCATCATGGGATCCATTTGAACACTGACAGGAACAAGATTAGGCCTACAGTGTGCATAATCTCAAAAGTCGCACGTGCCACTGACTGCATGCAAGTGACTATCTGACAAGACACTTTACAATGAATACTTTGTTTTGTTAGTAGTATTTGATGTAGTATGAAAGTTCTTCGTGTTTAAGATACAAACTGCAAGTATGTGTAACACAAGTAAGTGTTAACTGAGAAAACTGGGAGACCTTTAAAGGATTTTCTAGTGACAGTGTAATTAAAACCTGCCTTATAAGACCGATCCCTTAATTGTCAATGACATTGACATAAACATTATTATGCCATGTCTGTTTTAGCAGACCGATAGCTGACACAACCACTCTCAGAATTGCGAATGTCATTACAGCTCATATACTATTGTTATGGCAATAACCAATTTGGATCATACAACAGTGTACGTCAACAAAGGAAATGGACTTTGATACTTTTTATAACTAGGCTACTTGCGACAGGATATGAAATCCACCCAGACACACTTACGTTATGCAAATCTCAGGTCACAGAGTTCAAGACAGCTACTGAGTCAGTTAAGAATAATTGAAATAGCCTAAAGGCTGGTCTCCCCAAATATTTGGCCATGGTGTTTACCAAACACATGTGGGACTCCACTCTACTCTAGCCTACATTATAAATCAAACATCCTGCTGGTATGATGGCCCTCTGTTTTTCTTCTGAATCTTTTCTTATACATGTAGGTTGTGTCTCAACCTTGTGGTTAGGTTCTCCTTAAAAGTAAATTGACTTAGATCTCCAGATCCTGTTTAAGCGGGCGCATAAGGACGGCCTCAGCAAGAGCTACAGCACGCTAACAGTGCAGCCTTAACTAAACATGGCGTTGCGCTGATAAACACTCCCAACAATTCAGGCGTTTTTCATGTTGTGAGAAAGAAGAGAAAGCCTTGATAAAATCAACAACCTCTCCAGTTAATAACAACCAGACACTGCATACGACAGGGCTATGTTTCACACAATGTATGTACAGTAAGATAAGAAACATAATGCTTTGAGCAACCATAAATGAAGACCATTAGAAACTGACACGCATTCATGCATAGCAAGCAATGTTTTACAGTGTATACAATTAATAGAGGGAACTTTTCCCACAGACTCCATCTTGCTTGCACACTCCTCGCAGTATTGTCCTTATTAGTATGTATTGTGATACCCCTGTTTCTTGTGTGGCCTCAAATTATATCAGGATGCCAGGCTATATTGCACATTATTTCATCTTTGGTGTTCTTGGCACCTTACTCTACCAGATATTCCACAAAAGGAATGGAAGTATGTGTCAGAGGCTGTGGTATGATTTGTAAGCAGTGTTGACAGGAAGTCACTGGATATTATGTCAGACACTCTTACAAACATGTATACTCAATAACTCTCTGAGGAACACAGAAAATATCTCACTACATGTTTTTTTTTTCATCTTGTGTGGAATGCAGACAGCTGCGAAGCGTTCATAATATCAGAAAGATAAAAACAATGACTATTTTTTTTTTTAAAAAGCTAGTGTTTAGTTTTGATCACGTAGTTTTTTTTCCAGTATGGGTTTCAGTATTTGTAGTTGTTTACGGTTTTAACACTCTTGAACTTTGCAGCATGCCATGAATGATTCCAGGAATTTGGTGCAATATGAAAAAAAACAACCAGATATTTGGTTCGTCTGTGCTCTTTAATGCTTCTCACCCCTCTGCTGATTCTTTGCCTTTTTAGGCCATTCACTAGAGCTGCATGTCCTCTTGTTCAGACCAAGGACTCTAATTTGAGGGGGCAGTAACTTGACTGATAATGGTGGTTGCAATCCAAATAAACGTGCCACGCGCTCCCACGGCCATTCACACACAAAACAGTGCGTGTGTGTGTGTGTTTGTGTGTGAGAGAGAGTTTAGTCGACCCAAGGCAGAATCTAGCACTAAATATAATTTGGCCCTGATCTGGCCTAAGAAGAGATTCTCAGTCAGCTCCTATCTGGCGGAGATTGCATACAGCCTGATTTGCTCTTAAAGGCTCAGTCTGCTCTTCTAATCTCAGATATGTTTTTTTCTAAAAGTTAGCAAGTTGCTCTTCGTGTATTACTTGCTCAGAGCTCAGAGAGTTTGGGATAAAAAATAAAAATAAAAAAACAACCTCTCAAACATCGTGGCTCAATGCTGAGCGTGGCTGAGGAGTTCATTTATCCACAACTCTTCCCAAAACCGAGACCGAAGTGCAGACCATGCCAGAGAGAGCAGCTGATCCAGGAACAGATCTTATGTACAGTATCGCTAGTCTGGAGGTTACTGCTGCCAAAATTAGGGTCCACGGTGAGAGATGTTGTCTCAGTTGCCCTCATTTCCCTCACTGATGGTTCCCTGTTGCCCGCTATCTCTCTCTCTCTCTCTCTCTGCCCTCCCTCTATCTCTCTCTCTCTCTCTCTGCCCTCCCGCTCTCTCTCTCTCTCTCTCTGCCCTCCCGCTCTCTCTCTCCCTCTCTCTCTCTCTCTCTGTCCTCCCGCTCTCCCAGGGTATATGACGGGGAAGTGTGTCAACAATAAGACCTGCGAGGTGCGCGCCTGGTGCCCTGTGGAAGATGACCGGACCATTCCAGAGTACGCACACTCACACACTCACTACAATTTATTCACGTCCACACACATGTTTAGTCAAGGGCAGTTCACAAATGAGCCAATACATCATCATCTTTACTTAATCCTGGAACCAGAGGCTACAGATGCACGCAAGATAGCCATATGAGAGATAAATGCAGTGCTGTCAAACTACAAGCAGCAGAGCAATGGCTGTTTATCATAATAGCCATTAGATCACCGCTAACCTGTTCCACGATGATGAACACACCCATTTCAACTATAAACAGTTAACAGTGTTTCCACATTAGTTTGAGCTTATGGCAGGGTTTGTGTCTCATTGCTGGTGCAGCATGGAAAGTGTAACACTTATGCTCACGGTGTCTGTCAGACTTCGTGGAGATCATGTCTTATCTGCTGTGAGCCCCTCTCTTCTCTCTCTGTTCTCCATCTAGTCCCCCACTGCTGATGTCTGCTGAGAACTACACCCTCTTCATCAAAAACTCTGTTACCTTTCCTCAGTTCGGCGTGGTCAGGTGAGTGACCCTGGTGTGTGTGTGTGTGTGTGTGTGTGTGTGTGTGTAAATATACAGTGCCTATAGAAAGTCATCATACCCTTTTGAAATAGTTACTTTTTTTGTCTTACAGCCTGAAATCAAAACCAATTTTAAAAACAATCTTTTTCAGTTTTATTCACAAATTTAGCTGTACAACATCAAAATAATGAAAAGAAAGTCAACAGTTCTGAAAATTAATAAAAAACTGAAAACTAGAATAACAGGGTTGGAAAAGTCATCATACCCCTGACTTAATACTTTGTATAGCTTCCTTTTGCTTTCATTACAGCCCTCAATCTGTTTGGATATGTCTATTATAGCTTTCCACACCTAGATTGGGGAATATTTGCCCAATCTTCCGTGCAAAATCATTAAAATTCAGTCAAATTCTGTAGGGAATGGCGATGGACTGCTCTCTTCAAGTCAATCCACAGATTTTCTATAGGATTTAAGTCAGGGCTCTAACTTTGCCACTCAAGGCTAGTCACCATCCTATCCTTAAGCCACTACTTTGTTCTTTTGGCAGTATGTTTAGGACCATTGCCGTGTTGGAAGGCGAATGACCTGCCCATATTCAGCTGTCTAGCATGGGGGCTGCAGGTTTTCCTCAATCATTTGGGTGTACTTGGCAGCATCCATTTTCCCTCCTATCCTGACCAATTGCCCAGTCCCCACTGAAGGGAAACATCCCCACAACATAATGTTGCCCCCACCATGCTTCACACTAGGTATGGTGTGTTTTGGGTGTGTTTGGGTGTGTAAACTGTGTTTGGTAAGCGCCTGGAGCTCAGTCCAAAAAGTTCAATCTTAGTCTCCAAAAAGTTCAATCTTAGTCTCTTCTGACCATAAAAGCTTTTTCCACATGGTAGCAGAATATTCCAGATGTGTTTTTGCACTGAACTCCAAGCGCAATGTTTGGTGAAAACCAAACACAGAACACCACCCGAAACACACCATACCTAGTGTGAAGCATGGTTGGGGCAACATTATGTTGTGGGGATGTTTCTCTTCAGCAGGGACTGGGCAATTGGTCAGGATAGGAGGGAAAATGGATGCTGCCAAGTACACCCCAAATTCTTGAGGAAAACCTGTGTCCCTCTGCTAGACAGCTGAAGATGGGCAGGTCATTCGCCTTCCAACACGACAATGATCCTAAATATACTGCCAAAAGAACAAAGCAGTGGCTGAAGTATAGGATGGTGAATATCCTTGAGTGGCAAAGTCAGAGCCCTGACTTAAATCCTATAGAAAATCTGTGGATTGACTTGGAGAGAGCAGTCCATCGCCGTTCCTTACAGAATTTGACTGGATTTGAACAATTCTGCACGGAAGATTGGGCAAATATTCCCCAATCTAGGTGTGCAACGCTATAATAGACATATCCAAACAGATTGATGGCTGTAATGAAAGTAAAAGGAAGCTCTACAAAGTATTAAGTCAGGGGTATGATTACTTTTCCAACCCTGTTATTCTAGTTTTTATTTTTTTATTAATTTTCAGAACGGTTGACTTTTTAAAAATTATTTTGATGTTGTACAGCTACATTTGTAAATAAAACTGGAAAAGATTGTTTTTAAAATGGGTTTTGATTTCAGGCTGTAAGACAAAAAAAAAGTAACTATTTCAAAAGGGTATGATGACTTTCTATAGGCACTGTATGTATATGTATGTTTGTGTGTGTGTGTACTGTACACATGTAAAGGTATAGATTTCTGTTGAACACACATTTTCTCAAAATACAAGAAGAGCCAATGAATAGATCGAAGAACTACAGTATAAATGCTCCTCAGATCAAGGTGGTCAATTAGGTGACCAGTGTGTGTGTGTGTGTGTGTGTGTGTGTGTGTGTACAAATGTTACAATTAATATAGGAGTATAGGCTTAGAAGACATGTCTGTTGAATCTATACCTGTAAGATCAAAGAGAACAGCAAAGAATAGACCCAGGAGCTACTGTGCATCCTTTTCATTTAAAACTCTGTTACCTTTCAGTTCAAAGTTGTCGGGTTGGTGACTTTGGTGTGTGTGTGTGTGTGTGTGTGTGTGTGTGTGTGTGTGTGTGTGTGTGTGTGTGTGTGTGTGTGTGTGTGTGTGTGTGTGTGTGTGTGTGTGTGTGTGTGTGTGTGTGCAAAAGTTACAATTCATATAGAGTTATTAGTTCATAGTCTTGGACACTCGCCTGTAAAGATCAAAGAGGCGCCACAGAATAGATACCTCAATACCTTTTGCCAGGTAAAAAACACAACACTCACAGCAGTTAAGCTTCCATGCAGGAACTTAATCAAATACATAGATGTGCCTCTGCACCAGTTATGCATTTTTATTGCACACACCGACCTGGAACGAGGCCATTCATGTTGGGAGTCCAGTTTTTCAAGGCTAGCATGATCAAAGCGTTTGCTGTGGACTTATCTTCAGAGACACCACAGGGAGCATAAAACGGATGCTAAATCAAACATGACTAAATCAAACTGCAGGAACAGATTAAATTAAGTATATGAAATCCCCCTGTGTCCCACTGCCATTTACGGTCAGTGTGTTGACGGATAAACATGTTTGTGCGGTGGAGTAGCCTAGCTCTGAGAGCAGATGGCTAGAATATGGCCGTGGGGCAGTAGGGACGGTCAAGGACGACATCCTGACCTTATAAATCCACTGGACTGACTGAGGACACGAACCAGAACACTTAACTTTGATCAAGTCCTAATGACTTCAGAACCTTTGAACACCTTAAAGCCTTGAAAACATTTGCAGATGTATGCAAAACCAATCTTACCTCTAGCCACAATCAACAGTCAGCGTTTGCTTAATTTAGGCCTACATGGAATGACTCTCATGCAAAGATGCATTTAGAAATACTGTTTTGGATTCTGGTATATAATGTTATGTGATATATAATGGGTGTTTTAGAGCGCAAATTTATTTTCATCTGACAATAGAACAAGATTCTAAGCAAAGTCCCAATAGCACTGAGCAACTCCATTAACAGCCATTAACAGTGTTTTTTCCTGACATGCTTTTCAAATAGTCTGTTAACATGCAACATGCACTTAGTTTATTAAAGGCACTCTAAGCGATGCTGGGTAACGGTCACTTCTAATAATAATAATAATAATAATATCTTGGATTTATATAGCGCCTTTCATAATACCCAAGGTCGCTTAACAAATGAGAGAGGGGGGGGGGGTGTTAGGGGTCAAAGGACTTTGTGAAGAGAAATGTTTTGAGGTGCTTTTTGAACATGGACAGGGACGGGGCAGAGCGGACATGGAGTGGTAGGGTATTCCAGAGTGTGGGAGCATTGACAGAAAAAGCCCTGTCCCCAAAAGTCCGCAACCTGGTGCGGGGAATGGCCAGCAGGTCCTTGTCAGAGGACCGCAGGGAGCGTGACTGAGTGTAGGGGTGGAGGAGATCAGTGAGGTATTGAGGTGAGAGTCCATGGAGAGATTTGTAGGTGAGCAGGAGGATCTTGTAGGCGATGCGTGACTTAACTGGCAACCAATGAAGCTGTTGGAGAACGGGAGTGATATGCTGCCAAGGCTTTGTGTGGGTTAAAACCCTGGCAGCTGAGTTCTGAACATACTGGAGTCTGCTAAGGGCCTTGGTGGGCAGTCCAGACAGAACACCATTGCAGTAGTCCAGGCGGGAGGTTATGAAGGCATGGATGAGTGTCTCGGTTACTGAGGGTGTGAGTGAGGACCGAAGTCGTGAGATGCTTCTGAGGTGGTAGAAGGCAGACTTGGTGACGTTGTTAATGTGAGACCGGAAGGAGAGAGTGGAGTCAAGGATAACACCCAGGTTGCGCACCTCAGATGATGGGGAAATGGAGCAGCCATCCACGACCAGGGCCAGGTCTCCAATTTTCTTGAGCAGTGGTGCAGGGGCCACCACCATGAGCTCTGTCTTGTTACTGTTGAGTTTGAGTAGGTTTGTGGTCATCCATGATTTGAGTTCCTGCAGGCAGTTGACAAGTTGTGTGGGTGGGAGATGGGAGGAGGGGTTGGTGCTGATATAAAGCTGAGTGTCATCGGCGTAGCAGTGGAAGTTGAGTCCATGTTTACGGATAATATGACCCAGGGGTAGCATGTAAATGGTGAACAACAGAGGACCAAGCACAGAGCCCTGAGGCACGCCATGGTTGACGGGTGCTGGAACAGAGTTGGAGCCATTTAATGTGATGAATTGTTTCCGGCCTGTGAGGTAGGACCGGAACCAGGACAGTGCTGTGCCACTAAGGCCGATGAGTTCAGAGAGGCGACGGAGGAGGATGGTGTGGGAAACTGTATCAAAAGCTGCAGAAAGGTCAAGGAGGATGAGGATGGTGATGAGGCCATTGTCGGCAGCAAGCAGGAGGTCATTTGTGATTTTAATGAGGGCGGTCTCAGTGCTATGATGGGTTCTGAAACCAGATTGAAGAGGTTCAAAGAGCTCATGGTGGGACATGTGATGTTGAAGCTGGGCAGCCACTGCTCTTTCCAGGATTTTGCTAATGAAGGGGAGGTTGGAGATTGGACGATAGTTGTTGTTCTCTTACTTCTGTTAACGTTCAAAACAAACAGAGAGCTAGCACGCTACTTCCTCCCCCTCCCTCCCATGCAATTGAAACTCTCCTAAATGTGTATCTTATCTGTGATTTGCTGGAACAGTTTGTTATGTTTTTAAGGCCCGGGTTGGCCTAGGTTTTGTTGCCATTTTTTAAGCCTGGGATGTCCACAGAGATCGTGTTTTTTTACAGTGTGTTCAAGGCACAGACAGCTGGAGTATTGTGGGGTGATGTATGCTGTAAGTGAGAAAAATGTTTTAGCCTTAAAGAAACGTGTGATATCGCTCAGAGCACCTTTAAGCATTTCTTATCCAGTATGGTTTGTATATAATAGCAAAGATCCTTAAGAACCCTTTTTCAACTATCTCTGATTATAGTATATGTTTATTTTCATAAGGCTGCTGATTGAATGCTATTCTCCTTAATGTGGTCTTTTTAAATTGTTTACTGTTAAATGTTACTATAGTATTGTTGTTATTTGTATGTTTTTTTTTCTTTTTTACTTACTTGGTGACCCAAAGGTGCAGGACAATGTTCCGCATTATTGTGGTTCAGGCTTGTTCCCATTGATATTGGGCCGCAATTTCTTTTCTGGAGAGCTTCAGTCATCAGAAGGCAAATCATCATGATCATCTACTGTAATCAGAATAAATGGAACTGGTTATGTGTGGTTGCCCAGCAACATTGCTGAAAAAGTTGCCCCAGCATGCACATTTTTCTGATATCATCCTACGGCTGCTGAATGACATTGGAATGAGTTGATAAGAGACCACTGCAAATTTGAATACGATTGTCAACTCATTCGAATCTCATTCAGCAACCGTAGGATGACATCAGAAAAATGTGCAGTGGCCTCTTAATTTTTTCCAGAGCTGTGTATACATACAGTATGAAGACCAAACAAAATATTTCCACAAAAGTCCATAAAAGACTACATGCCCACTGTGAAGGAAAACATTATTATCATTGTTGTATGTGTGCTTGCAAGTTGCTGTAGACCTAAATTGACCCTTGACCGCCGACACCTAAATCTGCAGACACAGAATGTTCTTGTCTAGTTCACACCAAGAAAAGTTCAGTGTGCAGATTTTAAGTTCAAAGAGGAACCAACTGCAAAAAGGTGTCTGGTAAACAACTGTTGTAACCACTGATTGTATAACTGATGTGCCATGCTTTGCTGAATAAAAAGACTTGCGCTGCGAGGAGAAAGTCAGAGACTGTTTTGCAGAAAGGAGACACCCACCAAGTTTCATGTGCCATGGTGTTTCAGTGTCCGGTTTCAGTGTCGGATTTGTTAACCAAAAATTCAGGAAGTAGTAGATGACGGGGCAAAAATGCGGACAACCTCTATATCACCGCCACGCTAGCGGCGGTCAAAATAATTATTTGTTTCCCTCTTTTTACTCATCTTTACCAGTGGTGCCAATACATGTGGAGGGCTCTAGTTATCTTGCTTGTGTTTGACCAAAACACCTTACTGTTGCTTTAAAGGCCACTTGTACATCTCCTCTCAACACACATACACACACACACACACACACACACACACACACACACACACACACACACACACACACACACACACACACACACACACACACACACACACACACTCTCTCATTCTCTTACTCCTTCTCTCATTCCCTCACTCTGTATGCTGCTTCAGTTGTAGTTTTTTGTATTAGTGGTCAAAAACGATTAGCATAATCCCTCATCTCCTCTACCTCTGATTTCAGGAGCAATCTGGTTGAAGGCGTGGACAGCAGTTACATCAAGAGATGCCTCTACCATGAGACAAACAGTCCTCTGTGCCCCATCTTCAAGCTGGGAGACATAGTGAGACTCTCTGGCTTCAACTTCCAACAAATAGCAAAAGTGGTAGGTATTGTATTTACAGACACACAACATGTTCAGACAATGTCCCTGCCACACTGTCTAATCTCTGATCACTGATCTTGTGTCTTGCACATATTAGTTCAGTCCTATGCACATATTGGTAGGGTTGGGTATCGAGAATCGAGAATCGATGGGAACCGGGACTAGCTTTCCAATTCTCCCGGAATCGTTCAAAAGTTTAAATTTCAATTCCTAGTATCGATTCCCAGTCCGCGAACCGGAAGAAGAAGCTGCTAAACACCAACGAAGAAGGTGTTTGCATAACCGAGCTGAGGCAACAAGACAGTTCATAGATTTGATATTTATATTGTAGTTGAAAACAGCCCTGTGAGAAATGTATAGTAAATGTCATTCAGAAGGACCGTTGGTTAGCTAGCTCATTTAAAATATCCAAACTTTTTTGACCCTGCCTTTTACAAGAATCGGAATTGAGAATCGTTAGGAACCGGAATCGAAATCGGAATCGGAATTGTTCAAATTCAAATGATACCCAACCCTACATATTGGTGCAGTGTGTTATGGACAGCTCACTAGGATGTACAGTATATGATTGCGTGACTAGATGACTCAGTCAGTCAGTTTATGCCAGAGGCAATGAATAGTTGTTGACATTTGACATCTTGCAGGGTGGTGCGATTGGCATCCTCATCGACTGGGTGTGTAATCTGGATTACAACATTAAACACTGCAAGCCAAAGTACTACTTTCATGGTCTCTATGGTAACGCGCGTGAGACGGACAAGGCCAGGGCATCTGTGGGCTACAACTTCAGGTACTGACCAGTGTGTGTGTGTGGGGGGGGGGGTGGGTGGGTGGGTGGGTGGGATGCAAATGTATGCAACCCCATTCGTACCGCTAACCACAATCAAAAGTTAAAACACTGTTTGCCTAATGGGAGATAAGGCTGCAGGGCTTTAGCACCTTGAAGCCTTGAAAACATTTGCAAATGTTTGCAAACCCAATCTTACCTACTGTAACCACGATCAACTGTTTGCATATCCTTGGTATGACTTTCATGCAAAGATGCATCTAAAAATACTGATACATTTGCATAAGGATGTTTTATGAAACATTATTTGAAGGTGCCGTATGTAGCTGTTACGCTAGACAAAGTTACAGCCAATCAACACATAGCTTCAAACGCATTAGGAAACTTCCAGCACAACTGCCATCTACTTTTAACAAGACCAAATATCTAATGCTGAAGTCATTTTCCTAAAATGATATTATTTTCTTTACACCTATTAGTCAAGAAGCACAATGCACATGCTTAAATTGCTAATGTCACTGGCAATAAACTTGAAAATAATCTTAGGTTCTGTAGTTAGTATTTTATTTATTAATGTTTATAACTGATTTGATTTCATTTTAGTTATGGGTCCATTTAAGGTAAACTGTAGAAAATGGTAAAAAGTAAAAGGAAGTGCTTTCTGATTGATGTAAATTTATTTCGTAATGGCAGGCACGCTAAATACTACATGGAGAACTCGACGGAAATGAGAACACTCATGAAAGTGTTTGGCATCCGCTTCAATGTCATCGTTCGTGGACTGGTAAACAAAATGAATTCTGTTTCATCTGTATTCAGTGGTGTAGTCTACGTGATCCACAGGTACAGTATAGTCTACATGTAGTATATATCAACTGAAAAAGCACCAAGATTGCTGTATGAAATAGCTAAGGACATGTATCAACATACATTTGTGATAGACTGAGACGAGAGGAGAATGAGACATTTTGAATTTGTTATTTGAATGCTGGATATGGAAGAAAACACTCCTGTCCAATAAGGCAAACCTTTCCCTCTGGTCACCTTGAGCACTGCAGGCTTCCTTAGCAATATCACACACTATGCCCATTGCAGCACATTAGACTACACCACTGTCTGTATAGTAAACACATACCATTTCCAAATGATCATAGATTACCTTCACTTTCATAAACGTTGTGTGTCTTATCAGGCAAGAAAATTTGATATCATCCCAACACTTACAGCAATTGGATCAGGAGTAGGGATCTTTGGAGTGGTAAGACTACAGTTTAAGCTGATACATACTGGGAATCCAATGTAATCTCTGAAAATCAAATGAAAATAATTTGATATGTATAAAAAAAATACTATGGTATTAGTATTGTAGGATTCTCCACCATGACTGTACAGTAGATGCGTTCACAACTTGAATGGTCAACAACCTCTTTGTGTCCTCCGCAGGCAACCGTTGTGTGTGACCTTGTGCTGTTATATGTTTTGCCCAAGAGAGATTTCTACAAGAATATGAAATTCAAATCAACAGTCATGGATGATGAAGTAAGTACAGGCATGAGAGTGGCATCCTGACCACAGAGGCAGAGAGGAGTTTAGTGTGCCTATGTGTGTGTGTGTGTGTGTGTGTGTGTGTGTGTGTGTTGTGGTTGAATACATCTTCTGCTATTTTTTGCTGATTTGCTGTTTACCCTGCTTAATATGTCTGCTGCTGTTTTCTATGTGTACTGTATGTGTGTTGTTGAAGTGTGTGCTATTTTAGATGGTGAGTGTAGTCTACAGGATGAGGCCTCAGGAAATAATCCTGATAGGCTGAGAGAGTGTGAGAGCAGAGGGCTCTTGGACATTTCTATAAATATTATTGTTTTGTTGAGGTTTCACATGATGAGAGTTTCACAGACAAAGCTTACAGCCCTCAGACTTAGTCAAACTTTTAGTCTTTTACCGTCAGTTATTTGATTGAATTTCATTAAATAACATTGACAGAAGGATTACTACTATGTCTTCGATCTTACTTACTATGGCTTCGAATGACATTATCGATCTTATATGATATAATTATATGATATGATATATTGTGAATAAATAGTAACATGTGGTTCTACTTATACTCCTGACAAGAGAACAGTGAGGCTTGACACTAAATGACCTTACTGTACTGTAATTGACCCTATAAGCAGATGGTCGTGGATCTGTCCGAGGTTTCTTCCTTAGTATGTATCTCCAGTTCTAGGGAGTTTTTTCCTCACCCCTGTTACTCATGGGCTCCCTCTGAATGCTTAACACACTGTATAAAGCGCCATGAAACATGTGTACTCTTTTGGTGCTCTAGAAAGGAAATGAAATTGACATTGAAAACAGCAAAATAGAGCTATGCTGTGTGGGCACTGCATCAATCCTTTAGGATCACAAGGTGGCAGTACAGACACAATAGCGCAATGAGCTGGTCTGTTAGAATGAGTTGACACACACAGCACATACTCAGTTGAAGTAAAGCAGGGGCTGCAGGGCTTTTGCATAATGCAGACACCTTTCACAATCACTACTGGTGAACAGGTTATGACTATTTAATCGTTTATTCATTAATGTGTTAAAATTGATTAATAGATGTCGGCTATTAATATGGCTAAAACCTTTTGGTGATTTGCTGTTTAGACTGCATTCATCAAAGAGAAGCAGCTTACGCTTGAGTTAGTGTGAGTGAAAGGCAGTTCGTCACTCCTGCCGGTGAGCTGCCTGCTCTTAGGAGTCTTTTACCACCAGTCCTGCGGAAACAGAATTCATCCGTCCATATCCCTGCTCAGAAGTTACCTAGGCAACGCAGCGAACTGGGTGCTGCTGACACAACTTGTCTTCTTCTAAAGGTAGACAGAGAGAGAGAGAGAGAAAGAGAGAGAGAGAGAGAGAGAGAGAGAGAGAAAGAAAGAAAGAAGGGGGTCGGGTCGGGGTTTAGACGAAACTAAGGTGAGGGCAGATCTTAACCTGCAGCTCTCCCACTCAGCCTGACTCTCCTCCCGAAGGCAAAGCAGAAAGACAGCTGGGCTCTTTTGTTTGCCAACGAGGGACAGAAACTATGCGCTGTCTTTTAATCTCTCTTCTTGGGAACCACGGGCATGGAGTTACATAGAGGCGTAGGCATCTATAAATCCTCAATGTTTGTTCCTCTGAACTCTGTTAACTTGAGTGGTCCCAACATTACATACACACACAGGAACTGTTTGCCGTAGCACTTCCAGCTAACACTTGAGATGTTTCATTTCTCTGTAATGTGAAGACGAGCGGCAGTGGCTCAAATGAGGGAGACGTATCTATGACCAACGTAGGCTCAAAAGACCCAGCTCCAATAACGATGAAGGTGACTGTTTACTTCCACAAACACTCCTGTATCTCATACCCCATCTCTATAATGTTTGTTCTCATCTTCAGGCCTTACTTGGTGACTCTGGACCTTTATCTCCACAGGATTGACTGCCCCGCCGCTTAAATCTTCAGCCTCGCTGCCGTGACAACTGACTGCACTGTAAGAACACAAAACACACACTGGAGTAGATATGCTCGCACTGGGTCAGAAGGGTCTTACAAATGGGCATTTGCAAGCCTGTGGACTTGACACTGTACTACATAAAAGTCTCCCAAGAATGATTCCACATCCATGTTCAGCAGAGGGTTTTTTTTTTTTTTGTAGTATCACAACATTTGGGTGTGTAATCTTTTTTGCCCATAGACTGTCTGGGAATCAGGTCCTGTCCCTTGTACTACACGGATAACACAGTCTTTCACCAACATCATCTTTTTCTTGTCTTCATAGTGTCTTCACTGGGCTGTTTCTGTAATCCTACAAATAAACACGTTTTTTTAGTGCGATATGTGGCTAACTCACTCTGCATCTTCTAGTCTAGTAGGAGGAGGAGAGGACATGTTGGGATTATAGGACCTCACAGTACACGACTGGTGTAAGGCCTACTGTATGTGATCATTCATTCTGATATGTCTATTGGGTTGTTTGTTCATGACATGTGGTCATATGCAAGTTCTTTTGGAATGTGTACGGTCAGGGAGTACTGTCCATGTGACTGGTACTAACGAAAGTAAAACCACACAAGACAAATTTGTTCTGAAAAAGGCTATGGAGGCCCATGTCGTTGTGATATCTTTTATTGTCTTTGATTATGTCTAAATGTACAAAAGCATGCAAAAAATAGCCTCTTTGTATATATCGGTACATATTTACATTGTAACAGTTGCATTCTCCATTTTTTTTTTTTTTTTCGTGTGTATGTCATGCTTTGTTTTTTCGTGTGTGAGAAATGTACATTCAGATTAGGCAGAAGAGCACAGACAGCCATTGAACATACATCTTAGACAGGCACTAAAACACAGACAGAGGGACGGATCTAATGGGCGCCGTGCTGTCGGGGCTACATGCTGTACAATCTCACTGTTGTCTCACTAAGCCCTTTAGCTGGATATTCACAACTGAAACAGATAGAGTGCCACCCATGTCATTGGAGTTAATTAGAGACAAGAGTACCTCAGTGATGACTGACATTGTCCCTGTGAAAGTTTACTGCCTACAGTAGTTATACCTGCATTTGTGTTTGTTTTGTTGTTGTTGTTGTTTTGTTTTTGTTTTTTTCCCTTAGAATGTAAGGTCCCATTCTGCTGTTGGGAGCTATCGGATTGACTGTGTGAAAAGAAAAATGAATGTTGAATAAATATGCTGAAGACAAGTGCCGTGCACAGTTGTTGTTTCATGTGTTTGGTGAAACTAATTTCCTATTTACAGAGAGTGAGGAAACCCTCATGCTTCAGTAGATGAAGGAGAAAGAGCGGGGGGGGGGGGGCTTGTGCATAACAACACATCGCATAACCAGGAAGTACAGCACCACCAGGAGCACTGAAGCTAATCGTAATGGATTGTGGCAGCGCCATGCTAGCGTAGTGCGCGTACAGTATGAGGGGGAGCAGGGCGGCCACAGACAAGCCACAGGGCAGGAGGACACAACACAACATACAGTAGAGGTGCATAGAGAACGTCTGAGGCTAAACGCCATCAGTGCAGTGAAGAGCCAGCATCCACTCTTCTCACACAGCTATGCTGCGCAATCTACTGGTATGGGTAGAAAAGAACGTTTGCAGAAGGAAAGAGATTGCAAAACTGTTTTTGGGGGGGATGCACCCATGTTGGTGTCATTCATTGGTTAAACTGAATGAACATGGAGGGAAGCGCAGAGCTATTTGAGAAGACAACCTTCCAAAGGTCTGTGGCACTGTTCTCCATCACAACACATTCAGGAGATTGAGTTCAGGCGCTAGTAAAGGGAGTGGCAACGGAAAACAAGACAAAGAGACAGAAAGGAAACACTCCGAGGTGATGATCTGGCCTGTCATGCACATTATTAAGAAGCACATCCATTTCAGGGTAAAGAAAGCGGCAAAACCTCAGCCTCCCCCTGGGAGCATCAGCTGGTGGAAATGACCCATGAAGAGTCAACATGAGACTGGGGAGAGGAGATGGAGGAGAAATATCAAGATGAAAGAGAGAGAGAGAGAGAGAGAGAGCAGAGAAGGGAAAAACACCATCTGCCATGTGTGTGAGACAGCATAGATACAGTGCTGGCTGGTGAGGAAGTGAAACTAGAGAGCCAACTGTACAGAGACATCAGGTCAGCGAAGGTCGTTAGAGGACATGAGCATGCAGTGATGCCTCTTGCATAGCCAGCTGGAGGACCTCAAGTGCTTCCATGGGTAAAATAAACCCACATGTCATGCACATGCCATAGAGTCTCTCATCACGCGCGTGTTGACAGCAGCCCTCAGAGGGTATTCTGTTAAACAAGCTCTATCGAAGCAAGATTATCGGGTCCTCTATCGAAGCAAGATTATCGGGTTCATCAGTGAGTGTAAATCTCCACTTTCAATCACCCTGAGGCCTTCAATATGAGAAATGGCCTTCAATATGGAAATGTGGAAAAGTGGGTTGTTTTGTTTGAATCGGGGTGATTTGTTTGTGTTCGTACACTGATCACAGATATGTGCTGGCTTCACATGAGCAGTTATTTTTCACACCTACAGAATGTGAAAAGGACTGCATATTCTCAATGCATTATTTCCACTAATGTGTGTACACCAGATACACCATTTTACTGGATAAAGTTTCAGCAATTAAAAAAGAAAAAAGTATACATTCACATGGAGATCAATGCGAGCTCAGACTACAGTACCACAGTAGCCATTTCAAATGGCCAATCAAGTGTTCTGAATGACCGATAAAAATAAAACTGGACATAGGCGGAGGACGGGGAGCAAGGAGGGGGAGTGTGTTCCGTTGTGGCGATGAGAAAACTAGGGCAGGGGGGATTGCGTGTTGATTCATTGTGCGCCGCGTGGCAATAGCGAGGAGTTTTGATTCGGGGGGTTTTGCTAATCACCAGTTTGAAAATCCTCTGCCACGCACTTGCCGCGGATGAAAATGATCCATCAACATGCTTTCATTGGCGGAACAATGCGGCGGCGGCGGCGGCGGCGGCGTTGGTAGCGAGCGAGCGGCCCACCCTACAGAGGAGAGCGACGGCGTGGCCGCGCGCGCACCAGACAATGACACATTCTCTTCTCGCCAGGCGACAGCGCTCCTGAAAGCTGCCGCGCCGCTGATTACAGTATTCACTCGCCCAGGGGAAGATCATATTTCTGAACACGCTGGAGTGGGGAGCTGTGCTCAGTCACTCCTCTCTCTCTCTCTCTCTCTCTCTCTCTCTATCTTCCTCCCTCTCCTTCTCACCCTCTCTCTCTCTCTCTCTCTCTCTCTCTCCCTCTCCCTCTCCCTCCCTCTCCTTCTCACCCTCTCTCTCTCTGTAAGTGTGTGCAATGCATCCTGTATTTGTATGGATTTGTATATGGTTGATAATTGACTACAAGGGTGTAAAGAACACATAGGAAGAGAGAGGGAGGGAGGGGGGAGAGAAGAGAAGAGGAGAGAGAGAGAAAGATGAGGATGAAAGGCGTTCTAAATTACATACCAACCCACTCAGTCAATACCATGCTCCTTACAAAAACACTTGCAGGTCACACACACACACACACACACACACCTCTCCGAGGAAAGACAAACATTTGAATGGCTTCACAGTGCTTTCCGCCTCGTTTCTCAATTTCTTCTCTCACTTTAAAACGACTGCCACTTTCCCACACCTTCCCCCTTCGCCAAAATGTGTCCTCTCTCTCCGACAGGTCCCTGTAGCATGCTCGTAATTACTGCTAATCGTAATTACTCGTAATCAGCCTCCGTTATGAGACTCCATACTGAGCGAGCAGACCGTGCCAGTGCATTCGCCTACCGCTCGAATTCCTGTAGGAGACGACTGGGCAACATACTGATGGCACATTTCACCATCTGACGCCGAGATCTTGTAACCACACTTGTGGAATATAGGAATGCACACAGAGAGGCACAGCAACGTTTTGATGACCTGGGAACAGCTTTGATTTGATTAGTGCATTGTGGGGTTACAATCAAAACTGTGTGTATGTGTGTGTGTGTGTGTGGGGGGGGGGGGGGGGGGGGGGGCGTGTTGCTAGACACTGCTGGTCAAGCAAAGGGCAGACAAACAAACACAGACAGTAAACAGTAGACACGGGCATCATCATTTACATACAGTATTTACATATAACGAAACAGTGTGCTAGAACTCCAGGAGAGGCTACATGGTATTGACCTCTCCATAGTTACTGTAGCTTTCATTCTTCTGACTCCACATAAGTCCTTATGTCCGCTGAGCTCCTCTTTTGCCATTTCTACAAAAAAAGCTTCATGGAAAAACAAAAGTAAACCATGCACACACACACACACACACACACACACACACACACACACACACACACACACACACACACACACACACACACACACACACACACACACACACACACACACACACACACACACACACACACACACACACACACACACACACACACACACACACTTTCTGCCTTCAATTTTGATAGGCAGCGTTCGAGTGGCTGGCTAGTGTCTGTGGCAGAGGAGAGCGAGAGCACATGCCGGCACAGATAAGCTGACACACAACACACACACACACACAGAGGGAGAGAGAGAGGGAGAGAGAGAGAGAACAGGGGACAGACACGCAGGACCTTCCCAAGGCACCGTCCAGGCCTCGCAGTTCCCCCGGAGTCCACTCTCTCCTCCTGCGCATGCCAGCTGACCATGGGACACTGACCGGGGTCTGCATGCCTGTCCACTGATTCGGTCCATCTCTCTCTCTCTCTCTCTCTCTCTCTCTCTCTTTCTCCCTCTCTCTCTCTCTCTCTTTGTGGTGAAGAGTTCAGCCATTATGGATATGTGTAGAAGGGAAGATCCAGATCCAGATCCGGTGGCCACTAGGAGGCCTGGCTCAGCAGGGAATGGGCTCGCCGTGAGCAGGCTGGCTGAAGCGACCGCTCTGAAGTGTGGAAAACCAGCTCTCCGCGAGCGCGTCCTCTCAGTGGAAATGCATGTGTGTATGAATGAATGAAAATGAATGGGACTGGGATAGCTTATAAGGTTTCCTGGTCCATGTACAGTTTATGTATACACAATAAGTATGTATGTTTGTATTCAGGTATGTATGTACTGTATGTATGGGCAGTTTCTTTTGTTTGTTTGTGTGTAGGTGTGGGTGCGTGGTATACTTCTTCAAAAGGGTGGCTGTAGCTCTTAAAGTGTTCAGGCAGGCATAAAATGTCCACACCACATTCCTTCCCGCTTCCAATGTACTCTCTCAACAAAGAACGAGCCCTAAAATTGTAAGTGCATGGGTTGAAATTCCACTGAATTGAGCGATAGCTTAGCGACAAACTGCCATTAGCCATTAGCCAAGGATAGAAGTGAACTTGAACATGCCCTAGCTGCTTATAATCAGGATGGTAGTAACACTTAGACACCGCTACCTAAGATGTGAAGTACAACACTTTGGCTGGAGAGGAGATATATGCTTTAGACTGTAGAGCACTGTTAGCTGCAGCAGGGTTTCAGCTGGGAAGCAAGTCCTTGGTGGCACAGGTGTCAGAAGGTCAAACCGGGCTTGAAGGTCGAGCTTATGCGAGAGTAAAGACTGGAGGAGTGGGTGGGTGAGTGGGTGAGGGGAATAGCTAAAGGACTGGGTTGGCTCTTTTTTTTGGGGGGGGGGGGGGGGGGCGACACACGGGACACGGGCCATAGGAGCAGGCGGGGTCACAGGGTCATGGGGGGGGGGGCTCTCAGGAGGAGGGGGGTTCATCTTCATGCAGGTCCTCCAGCTCCACATCACGGCCCGCCTCACCACTACTCCCTTTTCTGAAGGTGAGAGAATAGAGAGAGAGAGAGGGAGAGAGGGGGGAGGAGGGGGAGAGAGAGAGAGAGGAACAAGCAGGGAGAAACCAGACAGGGAGATAGAGGGAGATAGAGAAAGAGAGAGAACGAGACAGAAACAAAAACAAACATGAATCACCTCAATCCTTTACAATCCTTTAACTCCACACAGAGTCAGACGCTGCGTCAGTGGTCAGCTCCAGACCTGCAGCCAACGGAAAATAACAGAGGGCGATCAAACACTGGCACACACCGGAGGAAGGGAGCGAGGGAGGGAGAGAGAGAGGGAGGGAGGGAGAGAGGGGAGATGTTGGAGGAGAAGGGAAGGGGGACGGCGCTGACCGGTGATCACATATCCATCACCTGCTGGCCTGGCGCAGATGATTAATAATGAAGGGAGCGGCCAATGGCGTTACAGTGACTCCTGCCAACCCGGAGCACAAGCATGGCAACAGATGACACAGTGCCATCCATCCATCCATCCATCCATCCATCCATCCCTCCGTCCGTTCGTTCACCCATCCATCCGTTCATCCATCCATCCATCCATCTCGACTGACTTGATGAGACTGATGAGGCCACAGAGCCGCACCAGGGCCTGGGGAAGCGATGGGGGGGTGAGGGGTCAGGTAGACCGGCACGGCCAGCACAACAACAGCACAGTACACACACACACACAGAGCAGGGGCCAACACATCACATCACGACTGACCACGGGCCAGCAGCGGGCCAGCAGCAGGCCGGAGCCACAACCACAGGGGATGGATGGCTCGCCAACAAGGAAAAGGCTGCGGAAGACCGAGGGGTGACACCTCCCTGCCTTTGGGCTAACACAAACCAATGGGGGAGGGGAAGGGGGGGGGGGGGGTTCACACCGGCGCAGGGGTACCATATGGAAGAGGGGAGGGGGGGGGGGCATGGGTTTGGATGTGTTTGGACAGATACCGCATCGGAGACTCACAAATATTCACACACACACACTCACACACACACACACACACACACACACACAAGCACACACACACGACACCAAGTTACCTTAAGGAGGGGTGGAGTTTTTTTAGAGAGGGGCGAAACGGCCACGAGTCCCTGTAGTGAAGGAGGACAAAAATAAGAGGGAGAGAGAGAAAGAGAGAGAGAGTGAGAGTGAGAAACGGAGAGATGGAGAGGAGGGAGACGATGAGAGAGTGAGTGAGTGAGAGAGGGAGATCCATCCTGACAGGTAGCGCAGGGTGATGAATGACAAGAGAGACAGAGCGAGAGAGAGAGAGAATTGATGAGAGAGAAACGGATGGCAAGAGAGACAGACATAAATTATGTGTGAGAGACGGAGCAGCGGTGAAGACAGTTTCAACCACGAGGGGAAAAAAAAGAGAGAGAATCCTCTCCTCTCTTCTTCTTGCATTTCATTTCAGCAGCTCTTCACATCCCTCCATCAGAGAGTCGACTCAGACCCGACCCAACCCAACCCTCCTCCTCCGGAGACCGCAAACCTTGTTGTTTTCTTTCCCTGTTTCCCCACCAAGGAACAACACATCAGTCCCCCAAAGCACATAAAGTCTCAATTGCTAAATCCAACTGGATATGTGCGTGAGGGGAGACTGCCACTCCCAGCAAAGGTGACTTTGAGTGAGTCAGGCGGCTGGGAAGATGCTCACAGTTTCGCTCGAAACACACGCGCACGCACACACACACACCCACCCACACACACAGACCAACACCCACACCCACCCACCCACACGCACTCCTAAGATCCCCCCTCGAAGCACAGCAAACATGACTGACATTTGGGAAGCATCACCGAGTGCTTCCCACACCGCCCATATTTGTCAAACATCAACAGCATCTGACACGTCCCTTCGACAGACCTGACAGTTCATTATCAAGTCACACAGTCTTGTCTATTTGTTTTGCATTTAAGGGATTCCCACTGCCTGGGATAAACGAAAATCAATAACCGGTAAGGTTAACTGAGGTCGACTTGAAAAAAGGACAAAATCCACGTGACTCGGGCTAAAGGCACGTACTTGCATGTTGGTATTAAACTGCATGAAGCTGCACTGAGATCTTTATCCTACAGGCACAATAGACAGAGGGAAGCCAGAGCACTGCTGGATGACTCATGGTGTTCACATTCACGCTGCATAAAGATGTGAAGATACCCTCAACACCAGCGCTTGGCCTCCAATAGGAACTCTATGTATGTGTGTGTGCAGCAGCAGGCAGTGGCCGGGTCCAGTAGGGGGCGGTGTGGTGCCTTTGCAAATCTGGGGAGTTTCCAAGGACTCCCGTGGAAGAGCACTGCTGTCCTAGAGCCACACCCACCTGCTTCACTCACTGTAAACAAACACAACTGCAGTCCGTACGCTTCGGAGACGTCCAGCGAAGGGCAGTGTGCATAGCTGTGGGGCCCTTCTCTGTGACCCGTACCACAAACAATACTTTTCTCGGCCAAATCAGCTGACAAGTCAGCCGCTCTTCTCGGTGCAATGGTGTGATCATAACATCTCTGTCATCTAAAGATCACAACCAGGCTTCTGTTAAATGGGAACTCAAATACAGGCTATTTAAACACCAGTGATGGTGCCTAAACAAAGCAAACTGATTCTCCGGAATGGCACACTGTTGTCCCGGATATCCTGCCCAAGTCCGCCAGGCAGAAGATGCCCCAGACTGACCACGCAGACTCTTGTGTCTGTTTGCGCCGTGTACATGTTTGCAGTCAACAACGGCTTTCAGAAGGCCTTGAGCGTGACTGCACAAACAGGCATGTTTAGCACACAGGCTAAAACACCCCGATCGCCATCACGTCTGGTATCAAGTCCGGTAGCTGCCTTGCTTTCCCCGTCCACCATCTTTCCCTGCAGAGCCTCTCCTCAGATGCTGCAGGCTAAAGATAGCGACGGGATCCTGAGAGAATGCTGGCCTTTGTCAGTCATAACAGTGTTATCGTAAAACGGCAACTTTAGTCAACTGAATTAAGGTGATAGAGATAGATCTGCGTCTCTGATAGGTGGTGCGGCGTGGTGCGGCGGCCATCTCCATTGGTGCTCAGTGCGGTGGGAGGACGGGGGGGGGGGGGGGCGGAGCGGCACACGGATGTCACGGCTCCCTCAGAGGATGCCTTTGTGCTGGGGGAGAGACAGACGGGCTCCCTTGAAAACGCTCCAGTTGTGGAGGAACAACAACAAAAAAAAAACTGAAACACAGAGGCAATGACAAATACCTTTGGCAAGGCAAGAAAAAGACTGGGTGAGAAGGAGACAGAGAGAGAGAGAGAGAGAGAGAGAGAGAGAGAGAGAGAGAGAGAGAGGGAGAGAAAGAGAGAGAGGTCTGTCTGCAATTGTTACACATCAATAGGAACTGCAAAAAATTGTATGTGAAGAGCAAGACAGAGAAAGAGAGAAAAAGAGAGAGAGAGAGAAAGAGAGCAAGGGAAAAGAAAGAGCACCAAAAAATCTGAGAGAAGAAAGAGCACCAAAGGAGGAAGAAAAGCCGTTTTATGCAAAAACGCCCGCAGTGTAAGCTCCACTGACACATGTGGACACACACACACACACACACATTCGTATGGACGTATGTACAGTCTTAGTGTGTGTGTGTGTGTGTGTGTGTGTCTATGTGTGTGTGTGTGTGTGTCGGGGGAATGCATTTACACACCAAACAAGGCAAGCAGCCTCGTTAAGGTGAGCTCTGGGAGGATGGGATTTGAGAAATGTGGCTGGTGAAGTCTGGACAGGTCCGCAGAGTCTAGAACATTCCGCCTCCGAAAGTCTCCTCTCGCCTTAAAAGGCTTTTGCTCTCGATTATTGATGAGCCAGGGGTCAAGGAGAGAGAGTCTTGGGGGTGCTGACTGACCCCAGTCTCCTCCAGCGCAGAACGTCCAGAACCTTCTCGTCTCGGCACGGAAATGGAAATGGTGCAAAGCGGCGCGACAAGAAAATAAATGACTCGTCTCGCACAACGTCTCTCTGCTTCTCCGTGGAAAAAAATAAATGTCAGGGAGTCAAGGTGCCATGGAAACGCAAATCAGCGGCACGGCTGTACACGACTCGTAGCTGGTCCAGCTGTGAGAGCTGTGGTCAGGAGGGAGCATTAGATGATGGACAGAGCTCGCGCTGGACTGGAGTGGACTGGACTGGGGGAATGAGAAGCTGTCTTACACGGAGCCAATGGAAACAGACTAAGAATACAATAGACTACAGGTAGGGGATGGCTGGAATTCCAAAGGTGTGTGTGTGTTTGTGTGTATGTGTGTGTGTGCGTTTGTCTATGTGAGTGTTCATGTATGTGTGTGTGTGTGTGGCAGTGATGCTGTGCGAATACGGGTCTTCTTCAGATCACCCCACCTTGGACACCTTGTCTGTGTGTGTTTGTATGTGTGTATCTTTGTTTCAACGTATGTATATATACTGTATATATGTGTGTGTGTGTGTATGATTCCCAGGGGCTTGGGGTTGAGCAGTAATGAGATGGGTCAGCACACTCACATTAATAGGCTTCCCGGGGCGGACATGGACCTCTCCTCCCTCCTGCTCGGGCACTCAAACGGGTTCCCAAACGACCGCTTCCTCAGCATGGACTTGACCAGGATCTGACGCAGAGGCACCCGGGCACAGGGCAGACGACAAACACACACACACACACACACACACACACACACACACACACACACACACACACACACAGGGAAGTCATTACAGCAGGAGAGCATGACGCAATCAGGATGAAACCACTCAAAGTCAAAGACATCTTTGTGTCACTGTAACACACACATGCATGTATTGTGTGAACACACACACACACACACACACCTACACACGAACAGACATACACACGAACAGACACACACACACACACATACAGACAGACACACACACACACACACACACACACACAGACACACACACACACACACACACACACACACACACACACACACACACACACACACACACACATACAGACAGACAGGCAGGCAGGTAGACACACACACACACACACACACACACACACGTTCGCACACGTTAACACACATACACACACACACACACACACACACACACACACACACTAGAGTGCACTACTCACCACAGTAGACAGGCTGGGCACACACTTGACAGAGTTCTGCACCTCCTCCTCTGTCACCTCCACAGCAGAGCAGTGCTCCTCCTCTAGGGGTAGCGGGTCTGCTCCCTTCTGCGTCACCCACGCGTCCAGCTAGCAAGCAAACACACACACACACACACACACACACACACAATTAATTGAATTATGACTCTGAAGAAGACACAGTAGTGTCGAAACGTCAGTTTGTTTGCACCAATAAAAGACTGCAAGTGAGATCAGTGTGCTCCAGTCTCCTTCCTACTTGATTCTCCTGAAAGTCCTACTGAGAAGCACCTGAAACAGCAGACGATTTTGGATTGATGCGCAGAGTTCTTCATTTTAACACACACACACAGGTGTGCAGGAGCAACTCAAATCATACGGGTTAAATGATATATCCAGTGACATGCTCATTAATAAGATTTACGGTTCAAATGACTTGACAATGTCGTTCCCCTGTAATACTGAGCATTTGGAACACCCTGATTATGTTTTATGTCTTCGTGATATGAAATGGATATGCAGTGAGAGCCCACAATGTAAGATCCAATAACAGCGCCTGCCTCAACACACACACACACACACACACACACAATCAAGTGAGTTCCTCCTACACCCCAACCCACAACACATAGCTCTGCAGCCCGACACATGAAATGAGAGAACACTCTCTGCATCTGCATCAGGCTCCGTGGCAACAACAGACATTTACAGAAACTGGCAGCAATGGCCCAGCAGTCCAGCCACGCTTCCACAAGCCTTCAGATACGGATAAAGACGCAAGGGTTGCTCGAGCCTCCACCAACACACCATGGGCTACATAAACATCTGGCTGCAGAGGAGCTCTTAGCAGAAACGCAAAACTGTACATCAGCACAACTCAGCCAAGGCTGTATTGTATGCATAGCCTCCTCGGCAACATTTCATAACTAGAAAAGCACTCAGAGAGCGCAGACCTCCGCCTGTATTGTTCTTCCTAGGTTGTCATACATTTGAACCTAAACTATTCAGATCGCCACCACGTGGCCATACTATGCCATTACACCACTAAGCGAAAAACATAAACGGCTCCGGAATCAGGACGGTGTTACGGATCACTCCCAAAATTTAATCGTTTCTTCCATCCATCCATCCATTACTTTTTGAGTTATCTTGCTAACAGACAGACAGACAGACAGACAGACAGACAGACAGAGAGACAGACAGACAGACAGACAGACAGACAGACAGACAGACAGACAGACAAACAGACAAACAAACAAACCCAGATGACAACATAACCTCCTTGGCAGAGGTAACCAGATATAAATCAGAGGCAAATCAGCCATGGACGGGTCCTGAATGCAGCACAAGAGTGTGCAAGTGGCCACACACTAAAAGAGCACCAGGGCAGCAGCAGCATGGCCAGTGAGAGGAGATTATCCAAGTCTAAATCGAGAGGCTAGATTAAATATTCCAAATATATATATATAAAAACACAAAGTTGACCCGAATGAAGTGGGTTTCCACTAAGCTTATCGCGTGACTGCAGATGTGTTTTTAATGCGTCTTAGACGGCCACCTGCCAGCTGTGAAGCAGCCGAGAGATGAGGGGGGATGAGAGGAGAGAGAGAGTTAGGGAGAGAGAGAGAGAGAGAAATGAAGGGAGGAAGACAGAGGGAGAGAGAAAGAAAAGAAAAGAGGAAGAGAGGGAAAGAGAGGAGTTAGCAAGAGGAGTTAGGGAGAGAGACCAAGAGAGAGGAAAGAAAGTGAGGAGAAGAGAGAGGGAGAAGACGGAGGGGGAGAGAGAGAGAGAGAGAGAGTGATTAGAGAAAGAGGAGAGGGGATGATTGACAATCCTGGTCCAGCGCTTTAATCACCTCTGGGCGAAGGGAGCTTCCCACCCGAGTGGAACATTTCCAGGTAACCACGCACACACGCACACACACACGCATGCAGGCGAGAGAGGCAGCCCCGCTCTGACGCCAGACGCCTCTGCACCTCACCTCACCGCACCGCACCGCGCACCCTCACTAATTAGCCACGACCTGCAGATGGAAGTTTCCAGAGCGGAATTCAAATCCCCGGTTGCCGCCACGGACGAGAGGAAGGATTAGAGCCGACTCCACGTGTCCGGGCGCCGGGGCTGGCGTCAGTGGTGCCGGTGGTGTGGAGTATACCGGTTCCAACCGGTCCCCACCGGTCCCCAACGGGCCTGAGTCACGGGAGATCGACAACCGACAGTTCCCACAGTCAGCCCACTCACTGGGTTAAGGGCTATTCACGCGGTGACAGATAAGTGGGGGGAGACCCAAGGGACATCTTACCCCTGTAATGAGGGTTGCCCTCAAGCTGTGAGTGTTGTGCTTGTCTTGCTGCTGCGCTTGTGTTGCTGTTGCGCTGTGCTTTTGTTGTGTTTGTGTTGTGTTTGTGTTGCGTTGGGTTTTACCAGTATTGTGTTGCGTTTGTTGTTGTTGTGTTGTTGTGTTGAGTTATTCTATGTTTGTGTTGCATTAGTATTGTTTGCATGTGCTGTGGTGCTGTGGCGATACTTACTTTGATCTCTGGTATTGTGATCCTGGTGTCTGGATTCTTGTCCAACATTTTTAGGATGAGGTTTTTCAGCTCTTCACTAATGATCGGCCTGTTACACACACAGACACAGACACAGACACAGACACAGACACAGACACAGACACAGACACACACACACACACAGACACACACACAGACACACACACACACACACACACACACACATACACACACACACACACACACACACACACAGACACACACACAGACACACACACGGTTAAATGAGTTCAGAGAGAGTCAATAGTACCAACTCCCTCTGAACTCAGACAAGTCAATACCACCATAGCTACTGTAAGTAGTGGAGCACATCCACCAGTGGCAGCTGAATGGTGCTTTGAAGCGATATGAAAGGATCTTGTGCTCAGTCATCCAAGTTGAACTGGGCTTTCACATTTCAAGAGTAACATCTGTGACGAACATGTACTGTACACAAACAATTCATTTCAAATGAAGCACCAATGTACTCATCTGTATTTAAACAATGATAAACAATTTCTCACACTTGCTATTTTAAGCATATTTTTCCATATATGGCTTTGACATTATTAGCTGTGTGACCAAAATGAATGTGGAATTTAGTTACTTAACACCAAGTCCTAACTACATGTGATGTGAGAGTGAACAATAGCGACAAAATCAGTTTAATTACGTTGTTTTGAATAGAAATGTCCTCAATGCATGTGGTCTGAAGCAGTGCTGTGCAGCACAAATCTTTGAGCAAAACTATTGTCAGATGCCCCCTTTCAAATCTCTTTCTGTCGCTCATGTTGCTCTGCTATGTTGAATGAGAAATACGACGCAATAGAAGGGCATATTCAACGGAAATTCAATGTGGACAGGGAGCATTCAACGCCAAACAACAGTCGCTCGCTTGGAAGCTGTTAGGAGTTCCCGTGAGACCGCTCAGGATACAAAGCAACAAATAGATAGTCTGTCTTGCCTCAGTTTGTTTAAAAAGTCAAACAGTAAGACAAGATGTTTTTGAAGAGGTAAACACCTCACCAGCTATCAAAATAAGTTATACTCCAAATGTAGTGGGTGTAGCTGGTAGATTTTTTGATCTGCTAGCACTCAGTGAAAGTGTGTGTGTGTATACAGTATGTGTGTGTGTGTGTGTGTGTGTGTGTGTGTGTGGACAGTGTAAGGCTTTTTTGATTTTATGTGCCAAGAAGGCCACATAGCGCCGAGCGTAAACAAAGGGGGCCGCACAGGGACATGTCAGCACTGTCCAGTGACAGCCTGTCCAAACACACTCTTCAGCGGGAGTCTCCGTGCTCACCGTCTCCAAAACACGATCCCCTTCACCACAGAACAAGCCACAAGGATGTCCACGCACCCACACACACACACACACAAACATGCATAATGTACATACACACAGGTACATACACATACCGGGACATAAGTGCACCCACAACCATCCAACACACACGTGTAGACACAAACATACTCATACAGTTGTGTACACACACGCACACACAGACACACACACACACACATACACACACAGACAAACATACATAACGTATATACACACAGGTACGTACACACACATACCGGTACATACTGTATATTGCATAGATAAGTGCACCCACAACCATCCAACACACACTTGTACACGCAAACATACTCATACAGTTGTGCACACACACACACACACACACACCTCCCACTCTACAAGCACACAGACTCTCATTGGCAGCAGCAGTTGGCAGATGATCAGCATCTCCCTCCACATCCATAGACGTTTCCCAGGGTCCACACACGCACGCGCACACACACACACACACACACACACACACACACACACACACACACACACACACACACACACACACACACACACACACACACACACACACACACACACACACACACACACACACACACACACACACACACACACACACACACACACACACACACACACACACACACACAAGGTCTCCACTTCCTAGTGGTGATCTAGGACCCGCATTCACACAGCATCACTGCCACAAGTTCCCCAATCCTGTTTTTAGCTTTTTACTGTATTTTCCCACAGAGAGGGACGCTAATGAGTGAAAAGAGCAGAGAGGCAGGTGGGAATCCTCGGAATGCCCGCCCTGAGCTCACCGGCCGTCAAATCATTTGCATTTAGCTTAGGGGGGCAGCGGTGGTGCTGCTGCTGCAGAATAGGATGAGATAAGCATAAGTGCAAAGGAGGCCCTGGGCAGAAAATGGGATTTCTTCATTTCTTGCCGAGCGTGTTCCTCTGATTTAACTCCCGAGGCTTAAACGGGGGATAGATCCAACCTTTTCAAAGTTCAAAGAGACGGAGAGAGAGAGAGAGAG
>NC_084998.1:8293546-8304716 GCF_963854185.1 Sardina pilchardus
GAACTGCAGTAAAGCCGTGGACACAGCGACCGTATTAATCCCACCATATGAGAGCTGTTTGTTTCAGTAGTACTGCCAGAACTTTCTACAGTATGTGATGTCCCTATATAGCTTACCATTTAAATGTTATTCACTCTTAAGACAAATGTGTTGGAAACAACACAAACTGTGTTGTCCCTATCTGGACACAGAGATGTACAAGCTGTGTTATTTTCAAGCAATGTGTTGGAAAAAACAGACACTGTGTTGTTGTTTTCAACACATTCATTTTAAGAATGTTCTATTGCTATGAAGTTGCCTTGGATAAAAGTGTCTGCCAAATAAATAAATGTATGTAAAACGTAACTGTTGCTGACAGAAAGAGAGCATACGTACCCATGTGCAGTTTGTCCTCGCTCGGGTCATCGAGAACCTGCAACAAATGACACTGTGTAAGGAGGTGATTCTTTTCAACAACAACAGAAAAAGAAAGGCGGTCAGTCGTGTGCCTGTTGACAACAAGCCGAGAGGCGGTCCCACTCGCTCAGACTCCACAAGTGGGTGACCCGAAGGGACGTCAGCCGCTCGACTTTTAATAAGGCGCAAATGGGGCCAGCAGCTAAAAATATGTTGTGCTATAACTGAGCACCAGTGTTTTAATGGAGGCCCAGACTTTCAGGACACACTATGCATGTCAAGGTCTTCTTACAAATAATGTGACTTTAATGTGACAAAGGCTTACAACTTGAGAGTTGTCTCATTTTGCGAGCAAGATGACAATCTCTAATGGAGGACTATTTCTTGACTCCCTGCACTTACTCTTGGCATGGTGATATTTTACATCACGAAAATCACTACAGTTCCCAGAATGCTTTAAAATATCATAACTCCATGTATCTTCCATACATGCACAGTATGTCCATGTATCCATCCATGTACAGTATGCCACCTGCTTCCACTGTGTATGGAGCACTGGAGCAAGCCTGAGCCTTTCATGAGACTGACGTGCTTTATTAATGGAGGTCAGAGGGGGGGCACCACCCAGAGTCCCATTAACACTGACCTCATCAGTGTCATTAGGCCAGCGGCACACGAGAGGCTCAGAGGCTATCAGACCTCCATCTTTCTCTCTCATTCTCTCTCTCTATATTGCATTTTCTCTCTCTCCCTCTCTCCTCCTCTCTCCCTCTCTCACTCTTGCACTTTCTCTCTCTCCCTCTCTCCTCCTCTCTCCCTCCTCTCTCACTCTTGCACTTTCTCTCTCTCCCTCTCTCCTCCTCTCTCACTCTTGCACTTTCTCTCTCTCTCTCTCATCTACTGTACTTAGGCTCCACTAACCATTGCACCTCTCTTGCCCTCTCTCCTTTCCCCCTGATGGCTTTCCCTTCACGGCTAACGCCATTACTTTGAGGCAGCAGGAGAAGGGATCCCGCAGTCAGATTTCCAAGGCTGGAAATGACTGCTAAATGGACCCTGGAGGTGACCGTGGATTGCCCTCTGCATTTCTGATCCGGGTGGACCGTCACCAGATCTACTTCACAAGAGGCCCACAGGTGTTTCACCTACTAGCGCCTTTAGCCAGTTTGTCAAACAGCTCGTTATTGGATCTTAGATCATAAGATAGATTTTAAATAGTCTTTCAAGGAGCCAACCTGACCCTGGGTCTGTTTCTACTGTGCCCAGTGAGCGTGTCAGAAGTCAGTACATTACTCTGAGTGAGTGAGACGGAGGGAGAGGGAGAGTGAGAAAGAGAGAGGGAGAGGGAGAGAGAGAGGGAGAGAGGGAGGAGAGAGGGAGAGAGAGGCAAGACCCCTGGAAGATATCAGCTGATTAGTGTGGCTCTAGTCCAGTGGGGAGAGACTGGGCTGACCATGCAGGCTATCTATGGAACATGACGCACAGGAGAGGACAGGGAGAGCCATCACTTTGTCTACCCACTCAAAGTCAGTAAAACGTAAAACATGTAATGTAGATTTCTTTCATTTTGTCCTTTATTTCCTGTATCCCTGTACAACTGGTGTTTTGGTTCACTCTAGGAGAAATGTCTAGATCAACATAAATGAATAAGTTTGTGTTTAACAGTTTACCAAGTCTCAGTCTGGCATGGTGCTAAAAAGCAAGAACAAAAATAATCAACATATCACAGGGAATAAGGATGTTGAACTATTCTAAATGTCCATGAATTTCTTACATATTTCGCTTCAAATCCTTTCATATTCTTTCTTTATTCCTCCATACTCTTTTTATTATCGTTCTCTGTAGTTTTTGATTGCTTTACTCTGTCTGTCTGTCTGTCTCTCTCTCTCTCTCTCTCTCTCTCTCTCTCCCCCTCTCTGCATTGATGAGGCTTATTACATTTAGGCTGAAGTGATTGAAGCCCCCTCTCCAGCAGCCTTGAGGGGGGGTACAGCGGCAGCTTATTTCTCCCCCCCCCCCCCGACGCAGTCAGTCCAAATCTCTCCATCCCTCTCGTTTCACACTCATCATGTCACAAGCTGCCTCAAGTAGCCGCCGCGCCGCTAACGCTAATGCTTTTTTTTGCCTTGGCGCTGACACACAAACGAAGAATCCTTTGATGTTTTTTTTGGACGAATGTATGAATATTAAAAGCTGACTTGATGAGAAGCTGATTGGCAGTAATGGGTGTGGGGCTGGGGTAGAGAGAGAGGAAGAGAGAGAGAGAGAGGTAGAGAAAGAGAGAGGGCTTAAAGTCACCTCCACCAGCTTGACTATGTTGAGGTGGTCCAGTTTCTTGAGGATGGCGATCTCCTGGTAGACTCGCTCCAATGGGCCCAGAACTTTGGGCTGCTCCCCCTGAGCTGCTTTTGGGCCTCGGGGAGGTGGACGTCCTGGAAACACACACACAGACACACACACACACACACACAGACACACACACACACAGACAGACTCACACACAGACAGACACACAGACAGACACACAGACACACACAAACACACACACACACACACACACACACACACACACACACACACACACACACACACACACACACACACACACACACACACACACACACACACACGGTTTAGTTCAACAAATCCTGTCTCCACTATTTCTGCAAATGAACACTCTGAATCTGACACCCCTTCCACTCCTCTCTCTAGTAAGTGCATGTTGTCTCCATTTACAGAGGATTAACAATATCAGGAGCGGGATTCCGCAAACAAGGCGGATAGCTCAACCCTCCACAATGACAGATGAAGCCATCGCCATGATGAGATTATAGGGACTTACGGGGGAATCCACATTGTTTCATCAGCTTCTTCTTCGACACCACTTTCATTGCCTGCAAATGAAACATGCACATTCAACCACTGCTGTACAACAAGCTGCCTCGGATACGCCATCAAAATGGACTATTGAGGCCAACATTACAGTACATCTCAGTGAAGGGTGACAATGATACAGGAGCTACATCCTACTCCAAAGCCTACCATACCTTCGACATAATAGTTCCTGCTTTCACCACAAAACAAAAATGTTAGCTTTTTATTGCGGAAATGTGGAAGTAATCGAACACTTATGCAAGTAAACATTTTTGTTTTGCCATGCAATTCGTAAGTGACTTTGCCTGTACAGAGTGAACTTTTCAAGTGTGTTGCATAAGCCAGTGACTGACGCGCAGCCTTGGCGTCCTAATCAGGGAAAAGCTTTTAGAAACCTCAATCAAGTGTGGCACCCGACTCATTTTCTCACCCTAATGGACCACTTAAGATTCACACTGCAGCTCAGGAGGGGGTGGGATAGTGTGTGTGTGTGTGTGTGTGTGTGTGTGTGTGTGTGTGTGTGTGTGTGTGTGTGTGTGTGTGTGTGACTGCACAAGAAAATAAGGAAATTGACTGACGGTGGTTGATGTACGAGGGTCCAAATATGCATCAAAAATACATACCCGCATCCAGGGTGAATTTGCCACTACAGTATGAAGAATGTCTCTAATTCTCCGTTTTATTATTATTATTCGCACAAGTCCGGGGCAAATAATTATTCTCTGGGGCAACACGGTGAGTGTTGTCCACCTGCTGATCGTGCAGCACCTGAGTGTCCGAGGGGATCTGTGTGCGAGCGAGCGCCGACGGCGACGGCCTGTCATTAGGCTCTCAAGGAAGATGCTAATGCTAATGCTAATGGGCTGCGCCTGCAGAATACATTTGGGCCGGCTAAACAAAAGGCTCCATTCAAAAAGCTCTGGTCAGCCCTAATGAACGCACGTCGGCAGCGGGGCTCATATTGAATGTCGCTGAGACTGCGGTTTGGCGAACGTGCGCTCTATCCTGTACAGGAATAAACACAGAGCCGACTCTATTTTTTGGTCTGTGTGCATAATCCCTGATCGTTTTTTGGGGCGTCTTAATAACAACGCGGTGAAGGGGATAGGGCCGTTTTTTTGAGACAATCTTTTTCTCTGGCGCCGTGTGACTGCTGTTGCCGTAATGGCAAGTGAAGTCAACTTGAAATATTCATCAAATGGAACTTCGATCAAAAACCAACTTCAAAGACCCTTCTTCACCTTGTTTCACCCTCTCTGAAGAAGGGCTACAGCATTGGAGAGGAGTACAAGTCTTTGTAGATGGCAATCTGGTGATGATGAGGGGAGGAGAGGGTGTGTGTTGGGTTTTTTTCTTTGGAAGGGGGGGGTGTTGTTGTACAGTTTTATGTCCAGAAGATTATGTCAAAAGGCAAAAAGAATGCAGTCCAGGAAAGATCGGCAGTGTCTGAGAGAGCGAGTGAGTGAGAGAGAGAGAGTGAGTGAGAGAGAGAGAGAGAGAAATAAAGAGAGAGAGAAGTGAATCAGTAACACTAGCAGCGTCCATGCAGGCCACCTCCGGAGCGGCTGCGCTGACAGCCCTGTCCCTCGTCAGACTGGCTTTGTGTGAAGCGCCGCTGGCTGCAGGGTAGAAAAATCACCCCCAGCACCTCCTGCAGAGGGGGAGTGGAGAGGAGTGAAGTGGAGGCCATCGCCTCAGAGAGCAGTCAACTGCTGAAGCCAGCTTAGGCACTACCAAGTCATTAGCCATGCAGGGGGGGGGAGGTGAGGACTACTCACGGCCAGCTGGGAATAAGCAAGGAGGGCCTGGTAATTATTACATTAATCCCCCCCGCTTACGAGCGTGGGAGTGGGCGTGTGTGAGAACACATTGTGAGATGTTAGCCTAGGTGCCCGTGTGTGTGTGTGTGTGTGTGGTGGTAGGGCTTGCAAAGAGTAGCCTACTCCAGCACTTGAGCAGTTCTATTAATTGTTGAGTTGTTGCATTAACATCGAACGTGTGCATGACATTCTATAGGTCAGTTTTGAATTCCCATTAGAGTCCTTGGTAAACATCACTACTGATACTGATGATGAGCAAGTTATTTTCATCGGTCAGAAGCTAGCTGACCCATTTAGAGATCCAGCCTCCAATCATACGCTTGAAGAAGATGGAGTAGAAAGCAAGAGAGTTCTAGAACTTAAGAGTAACTTAAGAGCATTTATCTTAGTCTTAAGCTGATACTACTTAGTAAAATAGCTGCACTTGCAGTATAACTGATCAAGGTGCGTAAGGCCCCCACTCTCCGTAGAAACAACAGCTTGTGATGACAATGTAATGACAATAATATTATTGCCGTCATAATGAGAAATTGAGATGTTTTGCTTTCTGGTCAGGGGTACTCAAACGATGTTGTCTTGCATCACCTATTGTGTAACATTAAAGGCAGTGATGGGCAATCAGCTTACAAAATGTAGCTTAAAAGGAGAAATCCGGCAATTTTTCGAATAGATCTTTAAGTCTCGAATTCACCGAGTACAAAAAAACTATTGGTAAAGAGGGGCTCATGAACGTGCCCCCAGAGTGTAGCACTGTAGCTGCCTGGAAACTCTAACTGTTGGCTGCAGTAACTCAAGCTAGGTAGGTTTTGTTTTTTTCGTACCGACAGTACTCGTGACCTCGAGAAACAGATATCTGTATGAAATCTTCTCCATAAAAAATAGATTATAGAGTAGCTTGTAACTTTGCTCACTACATTTTGCCCAGAAAGGGAATCAAAATGTGTTAGCCTGTTAGGTGTCCAAAACATCTCTTTTTGTATGCCTGGATTGTACTTGGGAACAGTTTTAGTGTCAGAGACAGTCAGTGTCGTAGGAACTAATTTCTCCTCACATTACACAATATCTGACCCAATATCTGACCCAATATCTGACACAGCTGTTCATGTTTTAATGACCCGTCACTACCTCATGTTGGTCTGTGAGTGCCCCAACCTGCCCAACAGATAAATATCAGGTGCTGACGCCCCACCAGCCAGGACCCGCAAGTGTTCAACCACTCAGGAGCAACCGCCAGAAGGTCTCCAGCCAATCACCATGGAACCACAGACTCCACCTTCTGGTATTCCCTGCCTCAGGTCAAGCTCAGCCTCGGCAGCAGTACTATGTAGTAGTAGCCTTTTTAACGCCTTTTTTGGACTCCTTGATCCATGTGATGGTTTAATTAAGAGGCTTTAAATGTCAACCATTAACCAACCACCTTTTCCACATATCCACCACTTGAATATGTATACAATGTCCTTATCAACTGTCTCATGTGTTATATTGATCGAGTGTATTTGTGCTGGCTACTCGTGAACCAAATTGCCCCTTTGGGGGCATTAAAGGCAATCCAATCCAATCCAATCCAATCCAATCCAATCCAATCCTGTCTTCTTTCTCTCCTTCTTCCTTCCTTCTGCTCATGCTCAGTCTAATGCCGTAGCTGTGCTTACTGACTGAGTACCAACTGTGGGGCCTGCGAGTCACAGGAGGACTGATGGGGGGGCTGTCTGACTGAGTGAGCTGAGTTGAGTTAGTGCGCATGGGCTGCTGATCTGTGATCTGTGACTGAGCGCAGAGGCACATGGAGCCGGATCGATACAGCATGGCGCGGCCGCGGCTACAGCCCCAGATGGATAGCGGCAGGGGGGGGGAGGCAGAACAGGGACAGCGTGGCGACAGGGAGCCTGCCTGCATGTGTTAGGGGCTTGTCCCCGTGAACATGAACAGAGGGAGGAGGTGACATTTCCGAGCTCATTCCCTTTTTCGAAACTACCTCAGTTATCGATGCTGGAGATGGTACAGGTCAAATTTAAATCCATTTACCTGTCAATGTGAAAACTCTGGTTCTGAAATGTTATGGGATGAAAAACTGGAAGATTGGAAATCCATAAAATGAAATTATAAGTAAGTGGATTTACTAGCTTGGAAAGCCAGCCCAAACCACAAAATTTGAGGTTGGGGAAGTTCGGTCTGGACTTTTTTCCATAGAGAAGCAACTATGTCCAAACCAGAGCGGTTTGAGCCGACTGCACCAATAATGGTTTTGTTGAGCGGGCTGTATCGGTTGAAACAAGCCCCATAGTCACGTCCCAATGAAGCAGTATCAGACTCAAACTCTGACTAGGATGGAGTCTGACTACATGAGGATTGGGGGATCACACTATCAATACTGTGTTGTGAAGTTACCCACAAAGACAGCATAAACACAGACCACAACAGCAGACCAAAGGACAGAGGAGCAGAGGGAGTGGCATTGCAAATGGATCCTTAATCACATTCAGCGTCGTGGACGGCCACTGCTGCTCATTCTCCTGGCAACATCCAACCTCTGTGTGTGTTTGTGTGTGTCTTTCCCCATCCAAACATTTCCAGCATTCAGCAGCCTCTTGTCCTGTGGCCGACTCCCTCTCTGTGCTGGTCTCCAGGGACTGAGGCAGATCTGTTTTAGTGGAGGACGAGGCGGAGAGTGGCAAGGCAGTAATAGAAAACAGCACTCAAAAGGGCTTTGTGTTCAGAGGCCATTTCCCTGTCTCGGTAAACGGCAGAGCCAGAGGAGACAAGGTCCGCTGTGCACCATGTAATCTCACTTAGCATTGACATCACACCTGACCAGGGGGAAAAAAAAACTGACCCACCTATCCGCCCACACACACAACCATAAACACACACACAGACTCACAACACACCACACAAAACACACTGATTCACAATACACTCAGACACACACAACAGACACACACACACACACACACACACAGACACACACACACACACACACACACACACAGACTCACAACACACCACACAAAACACACTGATTCACAATACACTCAGACAAACACAACATAGACACACACACACAGACACACACACACACACACACACACACACACACACACACACACACACACACACACACACACCAACAACAACAACAACAACAACAACAACAAAACACTCCAAGTTACAAAGAACATGAACAAACAAACCCGTTTGGACTTGCCCCGAGAAAAACAAGGATCTCCATCAGGCCATTCAACTCCCACCGGTGGCTCATAATTCCTCTTTAACGAGGCCACTGAGCAGGAGCAGGGGTCTATCAGACGCCTCGCCTTCACAGCCCAGAGACGCAGTTGGCGAGCCAGCCAGTAACCCAGCCTTGGCGAGCCAGCCAGTAACCCAGCCAGCCCCCGCACGACTGTCAGGTCATCACAGACCCCGGGAGTCAGTAACCAAGGCGAGCGTGGTAAACAGCTGACCTAAACAACAGCACGGCGGTCTGGACAGCATGTTCAGTTCCTGTTCCTTCACGCTTCAGCCCTCCGCATCCAGCCAATCACTGAACCACACTTCTCAATTTAATTTTCACTGCAGTGTGTCAAAAAAAAAAAAAAAAAAAAAGACTCTCGCTACGTCAAAGAGCTCTAAGCAACTTCCTTCCACTTCCTCTGCGATCATGCAGGGGGGTGAACCTGACAAGATATCGGCCTAAGTTTAGCCGCAAGAGAGATAATAAATGATTTAAAGGACTTACATAATACTTATCGTCGTCTTCATTGTAGGCTAGTTTCACTACCCCATAGGAGCCCTGCAAGATAAAATAGTAAAGAGATGAGACAGAGACAATAATATACAGTATATATATATATAACAGATCTTTATGTCATTATCACTTTTGCACATTTTCCATTTTCCTGTATATTCCTGTGTGTGGGAGTACAGATCGCACACAGGAGGACAGCTTGCTGGATGCATGCATTATAAAAATCATAAGCTCACGACTGACCGGCCAAATTTTGAATGGAAAATTGGACACAAATGGAGAAATGGCACGCACAGGATGACCGGCTGGCACACAGCAGAGGTACACACACAAGCGTGCATGCAAACACACACATACACACACACACACACACACACTGTGCCTGAGAGCCCCTGAGGTCATAAGCCTTATGGCGGTCACAGGGCTTAAAACCAAAGCCCGTCCGGTTGGTCTCACAGCTTTAATGTTTGATTACAGACCGGTGATGCGGTGGTACACTCCATCATCTCGCTCCCACACACAGACACACCATCTTTAGCACACACACACACACACACACACACACACACACACACCACATGCACACACACACACACACACACAGACACACGTGTGCACACACACATGCACGCACCCACGCACGCATGCACACACACACACACACACACACACGCATATGCGCACACATGTGCGCACACACACACATACACACACACGCACGCATGCACACACACCAACACACAGACACTGCATCTTTAGCATTGCTTTCTTAACAGTCACTGGCAGCTTCAGTCTACAGTCTAACCGTCAGGGTTGATAATCGAGCCTCCACTAGCATAACCACCCCTCAGTCTCACATACACACACACACACACACACACACACACACACATACAAGTGCGCACACACACATGAACATACACACACACACAGCTGCGCATGCACACACATGCACACACACACAACATACAAGTGCGCACGCACAGAACACACAGACACAGAACTCACACACACACACACACACACACACACAGGCGCGCGTGCACACATACAGACACACACACACACAGCCATGCTGGGCTTTCTCAAGCACAACCACCTCATAAATAATGGCCAACCCCGAACACACACTCACCTTGCCGATCTCACTTTGGAGCTTGTACTGGTTCAGCCGCATGCAGTCCTGAGGGGGGAGAGAGAGACAGAGAGAGAGACAGAGAGAGCAAATTTAATGATATCCCCATCACAGTATAAACACACACACATACACACACTGATGCCACAGACACACACACACACACACACACACACTGACACACCACACACACTCACACTCACACACGTCCGCCTGCTCAGTAGTTCTGTCTCCACATACAGGACCTCTTCCACCCATTAATTTGTTCATGTTTTTGCAAACATCACAGGAAATCAGTCGCCATGCGCAGCCATGGGCAACAGTGTTCTTTGATGTACTTGGATGCTCTCATGAATCATCTATCAGTGCTTGCTTCGCTTGGTTGGTGTGTGTGTGTGGAGTGTGTGTGTGTGTGTGGGGGGGGTTTAAACATGTCAGTTTGTTATGGTCCAACATCCAACATGGGAGGACAACCTGTTCCGTCTCAGGGTTATTACAGCAGCTTCACCACATGCGCTGCATCCTGGGCTCAAACTGACACGCTGCTTGTTGTTTATTTCTTTATTTGTTTGTGTCTTAGCAACGATCAGGGCTGCTCGCCATCGTTTGAGAGAGCGCTGGTGACAAAAGAAAGAGGACTCAGGAGCAGACAGGAGCAGATATGGTCTGTAAAAGGCCACAACACTGAACTGCGTTTGATAATAGAGGCCCTGCTTATATGGGTGTGTGTGTGTGTGTGTGTGTGTGTGTGTGTGTCTGTGTGTCTGTGTGTGTGCCCTGTGTGTCTGTTTGCAACTGTTAAATGACGATATTAAATCAAAGCGGCGGACAAAAGTAAGACCCCTTCTTTCAGCACACAGAGAACATACAACCACTCTGAAGTAGGAAGCTTTTTGTGCTCAGTTCTCTTCAGTTTATCTCTAGAGCGCTCGGACACGGCACGGACCACTCTGCATCTGAATGAGCGAGTAGAGTGATTTGCTATCGCTGATTGATGCTTCATAACTGGACGTGTTTGAGAAATGAAACCATGTGCTGGGAGAGGGGGAGGAAGAGAGGCAGGCGGCAGAGGAGACGGCTGAAGAGGAGGGAAAGAAAGAGAGAGAGAGAGGGAGAGAGAGAGGCTGCGCTGGAAGAAGAGGACAGAAGGGAGATGAACAGAACAGGAGAGGAGAGAGGAGATGAGAAGACAGAAGAAAA
>NC_084998.1:8304916-8309916 GCF_963854185.1 Sardina pilchardus
CAACTCGACAGTCTTTTCCAATCTTTTCAAAGCAGCAGTTTAAGGGCGCAGCCTACACAGGCTACAGCCTACACAGGCAGCAGCCTACACAGGCTACGGCTCAAGGCACACAGCCTACAGCATCCTGCAGGTGGGGATTCTCGGGAGGCATGGAAGTGGGTGGCCTGGGGGGAGCGTTTTTCCTTTCTTCAAATCTCGTGGCACATTTTTGCTTTTTTTTTTTCTTCCTTTCTCCATATTTTACTGCAGGTGTGGGACCCAGCGCGACGGGCTCTGTCTCCCGGAGACCCATCAGGGCAAGTGGGGAGAGGAGGAGAAAAGGAGCCGACAGGCAGGCAGGCCTCTCCAGGGAGTGGGAGCGGGAGGGTGGAGGAATGGGGGGGGGGTGGAGGTGGAGGGGGAGCCTCTGGGGGTGTGAAAGAGTGTGTTGCTCCGAGGAGAGGAGAAACAGAGGAGCGCTGAAGAGACGAGATGAGGAGAGCGTCAGAACGAGTGAGTGGGACTGACAGAGCTCTGTGTGTGTGTGAGTGTGTGTGTGTGTGTGTGTGTACGTGTGTGTGTGTGTGTGCATGAGAAGGAGAGAGGGAGAGAGAGAGAGAGAGGGGGGGGGGAGAGGGAGGGAGAAAGAGAGCGTGTGAGTGTGTGTGTGTGTGTGTGTGTGTATGTGTATGAGAAAGAGGGAGAGAGAGAGAGAAAGAGGGAAAAAGAGAGAGAGCATGAGAGTGTGTGTGTGTGTGTGTGTGTGTGTGTGTGCGCGCATGTGTGTGTGTGTGTGTGCGCGCATGTGTGTGTGTGTGCGGATGTGTGAAATACAGTTATTGAGTGAGAAGGCCTCTTCCAGTAGGGACTATTAACAATGGCACAATGAAACCTCAGCTCAGTCAGTCAGCACTGAGAGGCCTCTCACCGCAGACTGCCGCAGTTCATACGGGAACGTTCTAGAGTTTCTATATCAAGCTCAAAATGTAAAAGTACAAGTGTGTGCATGTGTGCAAGTGTGTGTGTGTGTGTGTGTGTGTGAGAGTGAGAAACGGGCATCTACAGCGGGTTCCTTGTCCTAATCACGCGCAATAAAAAAAGGTCAGCCGAGCTAACATGGCAATTTCCTCTTATCGGAAATAAAAAGGGGAACTACTCCTCGCCTTCCCCCTTTGGTCTAGAAAGCCAAGCACACACACACACACAGACACAGACACAGACACAGTCAGACATACACACACACACACACACACACACACACACACACACACACACACATGCCTTTGAAGTCAGTATAAAGATATGAGAAAGAGAGAGTGGAGAAAAAGATAAAGAGGGTGAGTGATAAAGAGAGAAAAAGAGAGGGTGAGAGAGAGAGGATGAGAGAGAGGATGAGAGAGAGAGTGTCTGTCTGTCTGTCTCTCTCTCTCTCTCTTCCCTTTCTTTGCCCCTCAACCCAGCTGTCGCACATCCCCTGGGCATTGATCCCCACACGTCAACCAACACAACACAACACCGCACCACATATCACGCCACACCACAACATTAACCACCACGCCACACACACGGTCTCAAACGCTCACATGAAAGCAGCCTTTCCGGGCTTAGATGGGCAGCAAAAGCCCCAGCTCCAGCCACCGGCTACCACACGGATGAAGGCCCCAGCAGGGATTACAGTAGGTGCACAGGGGAAGCAAGGGAACGCATGTACCTGACCTGCATACACGATGAAGGGCAGAGCCGCAAGAGCAGAGAGAGAACTAACGTGGCTATTCATGTGTGTGTGTGTGTGTGTGTGTGTGTGTGTGTGTGTGTGTGTGTGTGTGTGTGTGTGTGTGTGTGCGTGTGTGTGTGCGTGTGTGTGTGTGCGTATGTGTGTGTGTGTGTGTGTGTGTGTGTGCGTGTGTGTGTGTGTGTGTGTGTGTGTGTGCGTGTGTGTGTGTGTGTGTGTGTGTGTGTGTGCGTGCGTGTGTGTGTGTGTGCATGCATGCGCGTGTGTATGTGTGGTGTGTGTGGGGTGTGTGTGTGTGTGTGTGTGTGTCTGTGTCTGTGTGTCTGTGTGAGTGTGTGTGTGTGGGGTGTGTGGAGGGGGTTGGTAATAGGAAATGACACGGGGCAAGTCCTGCTATCTCCTGTGCGGTGGCTCTCCAGTGCTGGAGTGCTCAGCAAACAGACTGGCGCCAATTAGTCATCTTTAGGGAATCAGTAAAACATTAAGCCAACAGGCTGACGGGGGTCGTGGACATGCATGAGCACGAACACCCATACACTCTCTCTCTCTCTCTCTCTCTCTCTCTCTCTCACACACACACACACACACACACACACACACGCGTACATTAACGGTGACACAGAGACGGGCAGGGGAGACGGCCCCTCTCACGGTCCATAACAGTATTGATGATAATGACCGCTGCTCTGTGACACCCCTGTAGGAGAGTTCCAGTATCAGCAGCAAGGGGAAAAAAAATGGTTTCATCTGTATGTGTGAGAGTGTGTCTGCCTGTCTCCACTGAGCCTACAGTGGAGCTGAGGAACACTAGTCTGCTCTCCTCTCATGTCCATGGCTATTCTTTCACTCTATAATTACAAAGACCATTTCAAATGCTAATTCCAATTTAAACACACATCTGTTTTTATTTTTTTAAATTGTTTCCCTCTTTTTTTGGTTAATCTGTTGCAGCAGCCACTCTAACAAATGATTGAGAGCTGCCAGGGCCAAAGGATCGATGCGTTATAATCGAGCACAATCCGATAGACGGCCGAGTTGGGGAGGATAAAGGGCCAGGACAGCTGTCTGGGATGGGAGCGGGAGCATCACCACTGGATGGAAAAGTAAGCCACTACTACTACGGCAGCAGTGTTCCGTCCACTAAGCCTCCACTGCCCCGAGGAGACAGGGGACACACACATACATGTATAGAGCTGGCCAGCTGCATCATCTCCGCGCGGGTAAGAGATAGCATCCATTTTAATTAGAGCGTTTTAGACCTGAACTGTTTGGTGAATGTCAACTCCAAATACCCGACGCTTTTGCGAGTCCCTGAGACTCTGGATAATAACGAGTGCTTAACCCCACCCCCCACACACACACACTTTCCAAAATCAACAGGGACCTGCATCTCGTCTAATTACTGCTGTGACTGAGCGCTGTGGTGTGTCCTGGCTGCCTGATGCGCTGGCTGTGGTGTTGCTGAGGCAGAGGGGTGGCCTGGGGGAGAGAGAGGCGTGGATGCAGCGAGGGGAGGGCTGTGTGTGTGTGTGTGTGTGTGGGGGGGGGTATTCCTGCTCAATGACCTCAGACAGAGTGAGGAGCACAGATTAAAAACCTAAAAACCCATCCACTCTCACACACACGCACACACACACACACACGCACACACACACACACACACACACACACACACACACACACACACACACACACACACACACACACACACACACACACACACACACACACACACACACACACACACACACACACACACACACACACACACACACACACACACACACACACACACACACACACACACACACGAGTCATTGCACTCGACTGCTCACAGCGCAGACACAACACAACACAATACAACACCACACACAGGCACACAGGGCTTCTATGGTCTTGTTGCTGCCCAAAAAGAGATTTTGTCATTAGAGCACTTGTAACCATGGGTGTGTGTGTGTGTGTGTGTGTGTGTGTGTGTGTGTGTGTGTGTGTGTGTGCATGTGTGCGTGTGTGCGTGTGTGTGTGTGTGTGTGTGTGCCTGAGTGAGTGAGTGAGAGCGAGAGAGAGCGAGAGAAAGAGAGCTGGGAGAGCATTTTCAGCAGCTGACAGCAGGGCTCATCTTGAGATAGTGCTGATGAATGTCTCTCTGTGTGTGTGTGTGTGTGTGTGTGTGTGTGTGTGTGTGTGTGTCTGAGACATGGTGCAAAAGTATCTGTCAGGAAAACAACAGCTGAGACGTGTAGCAGCAGATTCGAGCAGTTTTATTGATTGACTTGTGCTCGTGCAAGAAAATGCTCAATGATCGATCTACAGTATATCCTTTTATTTGTGAGAACAAATATTTCACAGATGTGCAACCTCTGAAGCATTAGCTCGCTTTGGGGTTTAGGAATGCACACATTTTGTGCAAGTTCTCAGTTTATGAGACGTGTGTGCAAACGTGCCTTGCACCAACTGCTCTGCAATGATTGTGGCAAAAGTTTTAAGTGCAGCATGACTCTTTCAAGTTGCACGATGATGCACAGGACAGGATTTGTGTACTTTAATAAGGATGTTGTGTTGGCGTGTTTACTTGTACAGTATACTTGTCACTCCCCACACAAGACACCAATTCTTTTTTTTTCCATATACGGGTGTGTAAGTGTGATTTGCACCAAAGATCCTGAAAGTGTACTGTATATACTGTAGCAAAAATGAGACCACAAGGAATGTGCTCTTACGATGTGTCGTGCAGGATTTGTGCACTGGTGGTAACAAAGGATTTGTGAACCTGTAGCCCCTATTTTGTGTTTGCAAGATACAGTATAATTTTACGGCTTAAACATTTGTGACTTTAGTGTACGCTTGCAAAATCTGCAGTTCCATGTGCTAAAGGCTTTTGCTACAATAATACCATCATATACGTAGTGATAGATCGCAAAGGGGAAATTAAAGAGCAGCCAGCAACACTGAAGACAAAGTCAGTTTCACTTGATAAGAGAGGAGCAGATTCACACACTCCACTTCACGTCGTGCCTAACAACGCCCCTTAGCTGTTCGATTATACAGTATAACGCACTGCCTCTCGGGGCTTATTGCTTAAGTAAAAGCCAATAACCCTGGGACGGTTAAGTGCGTTGGAGCTTAAGGACCTCTACCTGCGGGGCACTCACCTGGGTGTCGGAGATGGAGATGCACTTGGACTCGATGGTGGGCCTGCGGGCCACTCGGGGGGACGTGTGCAGGTGACCTCCTCCTCCGCCCGCCGAGCGGCAGGTGCCGCGCTCCTGCAGCGACATCTTCCTGCCCG
>NC_084998.1:8314916-8324916 GCF_963854185.1 Sardina pilchardus
TCTTTTTTTCTCCCCCAAGACCAAACTCCACCGACGCAGTGCATGGCATGTGGCTGGGTGAGTGTGATCAGTTCAAATCATACGAGGGCCGAAGGCTCTCATTAACAGAGACGCGAAAAGTTTGAAACTGTCCCTTCCCCAAACTCCGGGGGGCAAACCCCGAGCCTTGACGAAACGACTAGTGACAGTCAGAGGTGGAAAGTAACTAAATACATTTACTCAAAATACTGTATTGAGTAGCTTTTTTGTGTATTTTGTATATTTTGAGTAGTTTTTAAAAATCGGTATTTAAAATTTTACTTCATTACATTTTGAGTGAAGTATTGTACTTTGATACATCACAAATCCAATCAGTTACTTGAGTAAAAAAAGAAAAGAGGAAAAAAGTGAATCGTCGGAACTACAAAGGTGACAATGATCAGCCAATAAGGCATGAAGCTGTCCACTAGCGATGTTCAACTAAATTCAACAAAAGATAGCCTACTTTATGAATTGTTGTGCTATAGGCCTACCATTTTGCGCTTTAGCAAAGGAGAGTGAGAGTGACCTTAGATGGTCTTTATTAGCCTATTTATATACAAAAAGGCAAACTTTACATTTTGTCTGACATTCATTTTGACATTTACAGTTTTTTTTTATTGCTTTGACCTGGTTGAAGAAACTGGTAACCTCTCAGTGTGGAGTTAACCCATTGTGATTGTTTTGACACACTTCCCGCACCCTTTTGCAAATCAGTTAACGCAGATGTCATTCAAAGCAGTCCAAACTCCATTGCTGCTCTGTGGTAACCAAACAGAAACTATATGCTCCCATCTCTTAGAAACTTCTTGCCCAGTATGAAATCACTGAAGCACCTGTTCTGACACTGCTTCACACAACTTTTCAATTTGCATTTTGCAATCAGTCTGCAGGCTTACAGTAAAAGGTGCCATGTTGTGTGTTGTAACTTGTAAGCATGGATGGTCTAAGGCAGATGAGAGTGAGAGTAAGAGGTACAGTAGAGGGCTCATATACTGTGTATCATACTATATATGTGGTTTCTGTTGGAATATTTCATTTCTAAGCCACAATCTCAAAAAAAGAATGAATACTGCATTCAATAACATTTGAAAAATCATTGTATATGATTCTGGATCTATTTTTTGCAAGAAAGCAAATTGGCACTGATATGTAAGCTGCTGACCAGTAATGCAGCACTGACTCACATTGAGAGCTGAATTTTGTATTTTGATGCCCCTTGTCTAATGACTGATTGACAGCACTTGTGTGCAAGTTGTGTTGTTTGAGGGCAAAATTTGCTTTTGGTGTTTTGGCGGAGTAAGAGCCTTTTCCAGGCAAAATTAGTCATTTTGACCATTGGTGCCACTGTTTAGAGCCTTTGCGTTAACAGTTTTGAGTTGACTACTGCGTCAAAACAATTAAAAAAAAACCTGTAATTTGGACATTGAAATATTCAGGTGAAATGAAATATACAGTGGAAAGCATACATAAGCAGAAATAGCACCTACTTTCTCACAACAAATTAGTATTAACCCTCATGTGCCTGACCGCTCTAGTTTTTAAAATGTTAGAACTTTAGTATGATTTTTCATATACTGTAGATCTCCATTTCTCAAGGTCATGGAGTAGCCTACTGTCAGTATGAAAACAATCGGTATTACATGGCAATTTAGCTGCCTTAGCTGCCTCCCTAAACAAAAAAAGTAACTAAGTAACTTTTACTTAAAGTACATTTTTAGTGAACTACTTTTTACTTTTACTTGAGTATATTTTCAGATGAGTATTGTAACTTGTACTTGAGTAATATTTCAGCAAAGTATTGGTACTTTTACTTGAGTACAATATTTTAGTACTTTTTCCACCTCTGGTGACAGTATCAAATGACACGATCGAAAAACGTCTGATGAGGGCTACGAGCTGCGGATATGCTCCTAAATAAATATGACAGCTAAAGAAAGAGGTGGCTGATGACGGAGAGGCCAATGAGGAGGGAGACCAGGAGGAAAATGATATCTGTCAAAGTGATCGCTGATAATTGTCATCTGGCAATGAGCCCACGGGTGGACGAGGCCCGGCAGAATGACCGGCGAGAGACCAGAATTCCACCCGTCACTCTGGACAGGCCAATAACAGATGCACAGATGAAGGATGGGCCATTAGAAGGGACACAAGGACGAGCCTTTGACCACACGCCAGAAGGACAGCACTCGTTGCAATATCGAGCCTTTGTAACATTTCCCTCAAACACGAACAACGGCATTAAGAGCAGAGGCAGTGATAGAGGGATTACGCCTGCTTTATATTCTGGAGAACGAGCCCGAAGAACAAAGCGGCTCTTCAAGGGGTCCGTGCGGAGAGAAAAAAAGGACTATTAATATAATTCAACTTCAGCTCGGCTCCGCTGCTGGCAACTCTGGTACGTTCTGCGTCAAGAGCGGATCTAAGGTGATGCAGAGTCTTTCAGAAGCCAAAAACATCTCCCACATTCCCAGAGAGATTGTGTAACTGGAGACAGACACAGCAGCACTGCAGTGTGTGTGTGTGTGTGTGTGTGGGGGGGGGAGGTTGGTGTATTCAGGGCTGTAGATTGTGCACCTTACAAGGACATATGAGACCGACTAAAAGACCCTGGTGCAAGTGTCAAAGGGTGGTGTAATGGCTGGAGTCCACTTGAGAAACTAGAAACGACTGGAAACGACAGTGGACTCCTGAGTATCTGAGGCAGGATCTGTAAAGCGGCTCCAAACGGCTCCAAGTTTGCCCGTGAGCCTGGAGCGTAGGCTACGTACTGATCAGACCGCGCCTGTTCTCTGCACTGCGAGGGCGTGAACGTAAATGAGGACAGTGAGAAGAGGGGGTACTACGGCCCAGCCGGAGGTGGGCCAACGAGGCGGACGTGCTGCTGGCTTGACCACGGCACGGCGAGCCTCCTCCTCACTTTACATCAGTGGATAAAATTCCCGACGAGTGCGGCCAGGCAGATGGAAAGAACAAGAGGAGCCTCGCGGCGTAGGGGTGGAGGCAATGTCAAGCAATTAAAACAACAAGAGCCTTGAGTAGGAGCCTAATCTTGCCAGCGTTTTTAGCGAGAGATCTCAGAGTTTCCACCCAGCCTGCCCGCCCGCCCAACCGCCTGCCTCGTACGATCCCGGAACAAAGCCGCCGGGAACGCCGAGAGCAGCACCAGAGCCTTTTCTACTTTACAAAGCCACCAAAACTCTGACAGCCAGCAAGCAAGCAAGCAAGAAAACAAGCCAGCTGGCCAGAGCAGCCCCATAAAGCTCCGTCTCCACTACACAGCACTACACAGTGGTACAGTTCATCCCAGAGCCCGAGCCGTAAACGCATTTAAAAGGGCACGCCGGTCTGTGGCATCTGGGGCCATTTCTGAAATGTGTGTCTCTCTCTCTCTCTGTCTCTCTCTCTCTCTCTGTCTCTCTCTCCCTCTCTCTGTCTCTCTCTCTGTCTCTCTCAAATTCAAAGGAGCTTTATTAGCATGACTGTTCTCTCTCTCTCTCCTCTCTCTCTCTCTCTCTCTCTCTCTCTCTCCTCGTGTGACTTTGATGGTGGCAAGATCCATTTGCGCTGTCCAAAATCCCCTTTAGGACCCACGCCAGGGTGTTCCCATCACAACATGGCACACAGTGGGGGGAGGAGTGTTTCCTGGAGGTCCCCCCCACTTAAAGTGCCACGTGTGTGTCACGCTGACGGGGAGGTGAGAGCACTTCAGAGTCGTATCAGCGCTGGGCTCGACGAGGGACACGAGAACGCTGGCTGCTGCTGCTGATAATTGAATCAGCGAGAGCATAGTGGCCAGATGAGTGCTGCATAGATTCCCAGCAACAGCAACAGCAGCACACAACAACACACACACCCCTCTATTACAGAGTCCCAACGGCAGCAACACACACCCACCTCTACTACAGGCTCTGAAGAATGTGATGGTGAGATTTCACAGGGATAGGGCGAGAAGTGTGTGTGTGTGTGGGGGGGGGGGGGGACTGTCCGTCTCAGACAAGGATGATGGCTGGGGATACGACACCGTCAGACGGTCCATTCGCTCGGCTGGTTCAACTGTCAGTCCTAATCCTAGTCGCCGAGTGTAGGGGACAAGATTGGTTTAAAAAGGAGGAAAGGATAGAGAGACAGAAAGACAGAGAAAGAGAGAGACCGCGTGTGTGTGTGTGTGTGTGTGTGTGTGTGTGTGTGTGTGTGTGTGTGCGTGTGTGTGTGTGTGTGTGTGTGTGTGTGTGTTGGGGGAGGGGGGAGGGTGGGGTGTTCGGGGAGTGACCAGATAGCTAGAGCTGACATGTACAGCAGAAAACACCACAGTGTGATAACTGCACGCGCCACTGCTGGAGGCTGGAGGACTCCCCAGACAAAGAGACATAGCAGCAGCACTGTGCCACAGAGAGAGAGAGAGAGAGAGAGAGAGAGAGAGAGAGAGCGAGAGGGAGAGAGAGAGGGAGGGGTGTTGAGAGGGAGGGTGGGAGGGGGGTGGAGTACTTTAATATCATGTGGCAGACAAATGAAAAGGTTTTAGTGGAATGAGAAAGAAAAGAGACATGAGAGACATTAAACAGAGATGATGATGAAGGCAAATGAATATGAGAGAGGGAGAGGGAGAGAGAGAGGGAGAGAGAGAGAGAGAGAGACTGATGAATATAAAGTGAGAGAAGCTGGGGGGCATGACAGCCAAGAAGAGAGTGAAAGAAACCATACGATGGAGGAGCGCACACACACACACACACACCCAGACGCACACACACACACACACACACACACACACACACACACAGACACACACACACACTACTGTAATCCACCCCACAGACTCCTGACACCTGATTTGTCAGCAGATCTGTTACAGAGTCAACAGGTCTACTCCATGGCCATTAAACACTTAAGTCGGATTCGTTTCAATGTTACTACTCTTTACACACACACACACACTTAGGCACAACTCATTCATTGTGAGTGTGTACAGTGTAGTGTGAGCGTGTGTGTGTGTGTGCGTGTGTGTGTGATGGCTCTTTGGGATCAGTGAGGACCTGCAGGCTTTGCCAGGGCATAATCCGTTCCCGGAGTGTCACACCGTGTTTCGTCCTGGCGCGACCTCGCCCGTGCCTCGCCTCCTCGTCCTCCTCCTCGTCCTCCTCCTCGCTGCCTGATGCCGACGCCAGATAACCGCAATCACCGCGGACGCCACCATCGGGAGCGACAGGGGACGGGGAGGACGCGAGGAGCTCCCCCGCCGGCAGGCTCATGCGCGTAAACGGCAGTGACACGCTGAGCGCAGCGGCGATCACCGGAGCAGACAAGCGAGAGAGAAAACAGCCCCTCACACTGGGCCCCCCCGTCACTGGCCTCCACGGGGATCTGGAGGAGGTTTTTAATAGGGGCACGCCCTCGACAACGCGCACACATCGATACATGGCTTAATGATATCAAGCCATTAGGGGTGGGTGCACGTCAATGAGCTTTGAGTAGGCCATGCTGGAGCTAGGCAGGAGCGCAGCCTCAATGCATATCTACCAAGTGCCAGCGGCAACGCTAGGGTTAGGAACCGAAATGTTAGAATTGAGTAGAATCATAGAAAGGGAGAACCGGAACGCTAGGGTTAGGAACCAAAATGTTAGAATTGAGTAGAATCAATAGGGGAGAAACGGAACCGGAGCCAATGCGCAGAACTGGAAACGAAATAGAAAAAAATCTATTCAAAAATTGGAAATATTTTTTTTTAATCAATTGAATTCATAAACACAAAAGCCTTTTTATAATTGTGATCAAGGACAAGTAAAGATACGCAAGTTTGACACAATTTTGACTCTCTGAAACATCAAGGCCTAGCTGTTATTTTAATTAGCAGCTCTAAATGTATCTCTATGTAAGGCCTTATAAATAAATGTGATATTTTTAAATATTCAGTTATGGCTTACAGCATAGACCTATATTTATATTTTATGTATTTTTTTTTCTCAATTTGGAATCGAAAAGAGGAATCAATTCTATAAACAGAATCGGAATCAATACCGGAATCGATCAAATTTGAAACGATACCCTTCCCTCGACAAAGCTGGTCAGAGAGTTTTTGAGAAGGTATTTTTCCACTTGCCCACACATCTCCTCTCATTGGCTGAAGTGCAACAGCGCCAGCACAGCACAGCACAGCACAGCACTGGAAGTCAGTGTTAGCAAAGCAGGTCACCAATGACTAAGAGTGTGTGTCACCGCCCCAACATGAAGCCCTTCCCCTGCTCGGCACATGAACCCAGAACTAGGTTGTGGTGTGCCATGTACCACTCAGGTGCTAATCCCAGGATCACATTAATTCAATCAGATGGATTAGCTGTGTTCTGTACAGACACACCGCGAGGCCAAATCTCCACAACAAAACCTCGAAGCCCTGGAGGGCATTACCTGCACGCGCGAGGCGAAAGATGCACGCAACGCAAGGAGTACGATGATGATGATGCCACTTCACTGCCACGGCCTCGTGTGGCGAGCGGGCGAACGGCCTGTGAACCCGGCCAACTCTGTGGACGGAAATAGACACACACCCAAACACTGAGTCACACACACACACACACACACAATCCCAGGCCTGGTCTAACCCCCTTCCATGGCTAACTGACCCCAGAGCAGTCAATGAGGGATTAGAGGAATCGACGGCAAGCATACACTCTTAAAAACATATGTGCTGAAAACAAATCCAGATAGACTGTTTGTGTCTGCTGCTTTTATTTGCTACACAATATGTTGAAAATAACACAACTTGCGTTGAAAACAACACAACTTGTGTCGTTTTTAAACACATCTCTTGAGTCCAGATAGGGACAACACAGTTTGTGTGGTGTCCTTTTTTTATTTGTTACACAATATGTGTTGAAAGTAACACAACTCGCATTGTTTTTAAGTAACACATCTCTGTGTCCAGATAGGGACAGCACAGTTTGTGTTGTTTCCTGTATTTTATCTATTACACAATATGTGTTCAACCTGTGTTGAAAACAACACAACTTACTATGTCTTTTATCACATCGCTGTGTCCATATAGAGACAACACACTCATTTTAACAGTGTAGTTGCAGGCGAGAGGGGGTACTTTTCTTCTCCCCAGGGGAGAGCAGAATGTGCTCTCTGCCTGCAGGCTGGGGTTGGGCTTAAGCCAGTCCTGGGGAGAGACCCCTGAGCTCCCTCCCAGCCGGAAGATCCACATCACCCTCCTCTTCCCAAATCTGGTCCTGGGGCGTGTGATATGAGCCACCTGCAGGGGAGCCCCAGCCCTTGCATGACCCCCAAAAAAGGCCCCCGAGTCAGGGTGGAGGCCCCGGTCAGTGGAGCCGGTGGCCTGGAGCCTTCTTCCCATTTCTTTTTTTTTTTTTTAAAGGTTATTTTTTGGGCTTTTTATGCCTTTAATTGGACAGGACAGTAGAGAGAATGACAGGAAGCGAGTGGGAGAGAGAGCTGGGGTGGGATCCGGAAAGGACCACGGGGCGGGAATCGAACCCGGGTCGCCGGCGTGCGGTGCAGGTGCCCCAGCCAGTTGCGCCACGGCTAGGGCCCTTCTTCCCATTTCTGTGGGTCATCTCCTGCACTGCATGTACAGTATCTGTGCATATTAGGGTTGGGCATCGATAACCGGTTCCGTCTTGGAACCGGGTTTAACTTATCAATTCCATCGACATCGTACGTCTTTTTTGTTATCGATTCCCTTAACGATTCCCTCAGCCTGCATGACGTCGGACCTTTTCCGGTTTTCCTAAAATTTTGTGTTACTACACGCCCTCTGCGACGACTCATACTACAAGTCAAATCGTGTAAGGGTAATACCAGCAATATGTTAAAACATTTGTCCGTGAAGCATGGGATTAAGCTCCAGGAGTGTCATGTGTTTGACAGACTACGGAGGGGTGCTAACGTTGCCCGGTCCAGGGCTCCAGCGTGCATATGCGCCCAAAATGTTTAAGAGTGTGCCTGAAAATAATTCTAGGTGCACCTAACGCTGCTCGGGTGAAAGCATACGTTTCCTTCACAAGTTTTAATTGTAGACTATGCGTGCAACTTTGCCAAACTGTATAAGTAACCCCCTTAGCCCGCTCTCTCTCCCTCTCCCTCTCTCGTGCGCGACACCCGCCCCTCGACATGCACATTCACAATCGTGAAAGCAATGACGCATAGAAGACAACTAGCGACATTATAATTAATTTCGGTTAGCATCATAGCGTAGGCTACTGCACAAATTTGATTCAAACTCTTGCATTCAAGTTGACTGATCATCTCAATGTTTTCCAACTCTAAGACTCAAAAGGGCCTGTCCCAAGGAGACAAAGTATTAGCCTACCTTGCAACTTAAACACACGTGGGGAAACTGAACAGTCCAACCAGTAGATAATAAGCTAGCCAACTATGCTACTTTGTTTACAATTTGAGGCTTCAAGCCGACAGCTGAACTAAAGAGGCAGAGTTGTAATATGAATAGTCATGAATGTCATGAATATCAGAAATGTCAGTAGTAGGCTATAGATTAGAATATATAAAGAATTATATTATATTCTATACTGTAGGCTATATATACATCTTTATAATTCTTTATAAAGAATATGTATATTCCTTATTGTGTTTTAAATAAAGACAAGCTTTTTCTACGCCTTATTAGGGTTGCAAAATTCCGGGAATTTTCAAAGTTGGAAACTTTCCATGGGAATTAGCGGGAATATACGGGAATTAACAGGAATAAATGGGAATTAATGGGAATAAACTGGAAATTTTGTATCTGGCAAGTTAGTGTATAACAGAGACCTTAATGTAGTTGGAAAAAACCCATCTTTCAGCATGTTAGTTAAAACAACCTGATGTAGTGCAAGTTGAATTTCTACCCTGCACACAGGTCGATAACATGCACACAACAATCAACATCTACTAGACATATAGGAAACCTAATTTTCCCGGTGAAAATGTCATTGCAAACATTATCTCATGTGGGAGTAACAGGTGGGAAACTGGTGGAAGTTTGCGAACAGAGTCGCCCAGTTCTTGGCGTTTCATCACTGTTGTCCTCATGCAAATGGAAGAACATAATTTTGCATAAGCTCTAATGGGATGTTTTTGTTTTTTTTTTAGATTATTTTGGGCTTTTTATGCCTTTAATGGACAGGACAGTAGAGAGAATGACAGGAAGTGAGTGGAAGAGAGAGTCGGGGTGGGATCCGGAAAGGACCACGGGGCGGGAATCGAACCCGGGTCGCCGGCGTACGGTGCAGGTGCCCCAGCCAGTTGCGCCACTGCCGGGGCCATGGGATGGTTAATAATCATATGGTCATATTAGGCTACTGGTCTGATTTAGCTTGGCACTTTTAAAATAATCACAGTCTGTGAGGTTTGGGGTCATACATGAATGTAATGTCGGTATTTTTTGGCCAACCGAGGATTAAAATAAATGTATTAAACATTTTTGTAACAAATTGAGTTCACTCAGTGTTCACGGCAGTCTTGGCTAGCTAATGTAAGCTGCTAGTAAAAAACAAATTTCCCGTAAATTCCCATTCATTCCCTAATTTCCTGTAATTCCATAAAAGTTTCCCATTTTGAATATTTCCAAAATTCCCCAGCTTAACTTCCCATGGGAAATTTCCAGAAAGTTTCCGGAAATTTACCGGAAATTTTCCGCCCCTTTGCAACCCTACGCCTTATTGTTAAAAAATCATTCACATTATATGAAAGGAGAGTGCTAAAAGGTGACCTTTTGGCGTTAAAGGCAATGCAATGAAAAATGTGGGTGCACCTACATTTTTTGGGAATCGATAAGAGAATTGATAAGGAATTGGATTGATAGGCAGAATCGATAATGCCATCGATATTGATAAAAACTTATCAATACCCATCCCTAGTGCATATCCGTGAGTCACTGTGCGTGTCTGTCTGTGAGCATGTGTATTCCCATCTCATGCAGTAGACTATATACCACGGGAGGCTATTCAGTCAGCAATTTATTTCCTGT
>NC_084998.1:8334916-8424916 GCF_963854185.1 Sardina pilchardus
CAGTTAATACTGCTGTACAGAGTAGGCCTAGCCTACAATATTTTGTGCCTGTGTTTTCACAATAGTTTGGCTGACAGATTGGGCAATCGATTGCCTGCCTTTTCAAATACACATTTGGAACCTTGCCAAATACCCCAGTCTGCAGATGCAAATGGGAACAGTGACACAGCACGTATTGCAAGCATGACAAAACAGTCCTCTATTGTCATGTTACAGTTAAACAGACAGAGCACTAATATATTGGTTTACCAACATTATATTTGCTTATCTGTCTGTGTGTTTCCTCAGAAGAGCGTAGTAGCCTACTGTTTCCACTGTAATCGACCTACAGTAGGCTACTCCATGGGCGCAACACAATAAGCCGCGACGTGCTACCTGCTGACTGCTGTACATTGGAGTGGCCAATTCAACCGTGCCCCTTTGTTGCGGCTACACATCAGCTGTGGATAGACATATGGTAGCCTACCAACCACATAAACTTGACAGGCGGTTAGTGAAGGAAAATATTTTAAAAATTGGGGAAAGTTTCACTTACCGTGTCAGACCGTCCTGGACCACTGTGTAGAAGAGGGGAGGCACAGCTGACAGCTCGCTCTGTCGGTAAATTCTGTTTTCTACTACTGTCTTCGCTGTCAGTAGCTATTGTTTGTAAGAAGCATATGTCCTACCAGAGTCTCGAATCTCAAAGGTAGGCTATCACACCTAAATGTCTGTAATAAACAAACGTTATGAATGTAAACTACTCTGGCATCTCACTCACATGCCAAGCCCCCTACATTCCAACTGAATGCTGACATTTGTCCCATCTTTCCCGTACTCCCTTCCGCACTGTGTGAACAGAGGCTTGCTAAATGCCGACCGATAGGAGCGCCTAGCTGCAGGAGCTTTCACCCGCTTTCACTTTCCGAAGGGTTAGCTATTTGTGACTCGGGATGTTGATAAGAAGCAACACGCGATCGTTTGGGAACAAGTCCCTCAGTGTGATGAAATACTGTCATAGTCGTATTATACTGTACAGACAACTTTCATGAATCGTCAAACATTTCCCCAATGGATTTTCGCTGGGTCCTAAGACCCGTTGGATAATGAACAACGTGGAGACCAATGGCAAGAGTGTCTCTCGCTGTCTGACTTATGGTGATATCAGGGTCGCATGAGCCTTTCTCCAAGAGAGTTCGAGAAAAAAATATCCCATATGTAGGCTAATCACCAGGCACAATTGGCATAGGCGATGGATACATTTGTACATTTTAATAGATCATTAAGAGTTTACATAATAAAGCTATGTAAAAATATATTTGTCCTTATCTGAAATGTCATATGATATACAGTAGGCTAGGCCTACATTTAACATGTAGGTGTTGTTTTAATCCACCCCCAAAACAAACAAACAAACAAAAACAAATCTAGTGCTTGAAAAGCCCCTTGGTCTTTAGATAGGCCCACACTATTGGCTTATTTTCAGCTGAATGAGGCTATAAGCCTATGAGGAAAAGGGAAGTTGATATTAGCCTTGGTTGTTGTAGATTATCAACAGTTTTTACAGCCAGTTGAGTCATTCTCTCCCCACAGCCTCAAGGCAAATGGGCTCCCATTGAGCCCCCATTAGTAGGCCTACAATAAAAAATCTTCTTGGAAGGGCAGACAATCATCCACTGCTTACCTCACACCGACCTCACACTTTCTCCTCAAGAAATACTGAGAGAAGCTCGGATGATTAAACAAACAGTTGGGACATGCATCTCCTGAACAGTGTCAACTCAATGAATGCCAAGGAAATGCCAGTAGGCCTACAGTATATTTCATGTAGCCATTCTCTGGTCTAATTGTTTAAATAAAAGATGTTGCCCTATTAACAGTATGTAGGCTAATTCAGACAAACACATTATAAGAGGAACCACACAGATAAGGAAGAAATATTGTTGCAAAGTGGGCATGCAATCCTCAGTTATGTAAAATATACCACATGCTGTTGTGCATGTGAGAAAGGCAGTGGGTGGAAGAGGAAGAAACTGAGTTTGCCTGTGCAAGTAGGGTCATTTCTAACCAGTAAAAGGTCCTCCTCCGCATGTAGGCTATGCCTTACAGTATGTGTGCTACTTGACCATAATAGGCTACACCAAATACACAGAGGAAGCACTTGCAGATGGGCTTTCAACCACAAGTATTCTCAGAGAGGCTGACTGTTCTACATACGTCCGCCAATTAAAGATTCAAGACTTACAGCATATCCATAAATATAAGGCACTAATTATATAAACTAGTAGATATGCTTTCGACAACAGTTTTGGCATTTTAGTTAAAAGATAAATGGCTCCTTCCATAAATTGACTGCCTATATTTGGCGTAATTCGACATTTAACTCAGGAGAAAGTAGTTGTGTTTAAGCAGGTTTTGCCAGAAGGGTTTGTTTTAGTCAGGAGCCTAACATGAAAACGTTGTGGCTGCCAAAAGATATGGAAGCAAAAATGGTGAAACATCGCCATCTGCTGGATAAAAGACTTATAGACACTAAATAAAGTGAAGTTATGCAAAACACTTGTAATAGATCATTACGTCAAGTCATAAATGAGACAAAAAGACAAAATCCACATAAATAACAAGATAAATAATCTTTATTTCATGTCTTTCATATATATAAAATTATGTGTCCACAATTAATATTAACAAGGCAAAACAGAGAATCGGTAATTTCTCAGTTGAGAGTTTGAGGCTCCAGACACTGCCTGAGACAACCCGCTTATGTTCTACAAGACAAAGCCAGGGAACAGCCAAGGAACTCCTGCATATCAACATATTGATCACTTCCTGGTGCAATAGTCAGGTTGTTAACTGCAGTAGAGGCCACAGTAAGTATATACAGCTAGGCAATCCTCAAAATTAGGCATCTCAGTCAAGCATCACATGGTTCCTAGAGCCCAAAACCACACCAAGCCCTTCAATATACACACACATTTTTAATAAACTTCATTACCCAGTATGCAGAACTGGATAGCACTCTGTGTAAACCAGACATATTTCGTTTGGAAAGTCCACTCTAAAACCAATTTACTTGTCACTGAAATATTATAATTAATTGTGTTATTGTTATTTTTTTGTATGATCCTTATGTTTATTTTACACATTATTTTCTTTTCCCCCGTGTAGAAATAAAAGACATATCCCCCAGCAACCATAAAAACAAACAGAAACAATGAACAACAATCTCTCTATTCTACAAAAAACCCTTAGATGTTTGTCATGTGCTTGAAGAAAAATAAAACAGTTTTACTCAGTTCTTTCGCCGTTGGTAAATAGGTCTCATTTAAGCAAGATCTCTTTAAAAAAAATTAAATATCATATACTGTATAGGTTATTAATTACAGTAACAAGTTTCCATGCAATCTTATTTTTCTGTACAGAGTTCAAGAATTCAGTAGTTCAATAATTAACAAGGCTGTAAAATCCCACACTTCGGACTATTCCTAACACCAGTATGCTAGACTGCCATGACACAGGAAGTAACCCACAGTTCACCATGCTCAGACAATGTTTGAACAGTTACCAAATATGGGTGGTAGGTGTACATGATATATTAAACATATTTACATGAATATATCAATACAATTGTTTTTTGTGTAGCTAACTAGCTCCCTGTGAGATGTAAAGAATCGATGGCTATTCCCCCTCTTCAACACAGTTACCAGCTGAGCACCTGATATGCATGTGTGATATGCGTGTGCACTGGTAAAGAATGTGAAGTTGTGAAGAGAAACATCTCACAGGATACCAATGTGTTGTGAATGCTGGTCAGCTCAAAATCAAGAAATAAACACCGTTAGCCACCCAGACATTACGTGGAGAACATACATACACACCCACATGTACACGTATATGCACAGTGACTGGTTGTTTCAGTGGCCTGACTCAACTACGGTTTGGTAGGGACCCTGTGATCGAGCCAAGACGGCCGCCATAGAGTCCACTCCAATGGCTCCAACAGAGTGTGCTGACTTTAGTTTAGATGTCAACACTTCTTCTTAGGTGTCAACACTTAGCCTAGCATGGTGACATTGTGGCGTGTCCGCATGGCATATTGGTGTTTCTCTAACATACTGGACTAGACCTCAAAGTGCAAGGGCACACATTTATATACCCATATATTAACAGCAAAACAAACAACCGAAACCGCCTGGGTTCTTTCAGTCAAATACATTATTATTATTAATTATTATTACTTAAAACAAAACAAAAAAAAACCTAAATACCCACGTTCATCTGTATCGCAAAGCACTGGTGGTGGCAAGCCCCTCCATACCCCGGAGGCAAGGAAAAAGCAAAGTGACATACGTAACATTATGCTCCTCCGCTGAGAGCCCAAAATGACATTCACCAAAATGAAGAGAGCAAAAGGCAAGTGGCAATCTGAAATGACCCCCCCAAAAATCCCAAATCAAAAACAATAAACATTAAAGGAACTTGTCTATCAGTACAACACAGTAAGGACATACAGGAGTAGGGTTGGGGGAGGGGGGGGGTTATATAGTAAACATGACTTTGGCCTGAGTATGGTGACAGGGCATAACAGAATGTGGTTAGAATGTCATGGCGGCAAAAACAAAACAAAACAAAACAAAACAAAACAAACAAAAAACAAATAGCAAGGCCAAATATTGTTACATTCATGCTTCTCTGAATTGGGTTTAGTTTAGGGTGTGCAGAAGAGAGGAAAAGAGCGCTGCTCCTGGGTGAGTGGCTGGGAGGGGGTTATACGCTGATGACGTACTGGTGTACTGAGCAGAGCAAGAGCAGGGTCAACTTAGTCTTGCCACCGAGCAAAGTGTTGAAATGTAGCTGCCCTGACCTAACGCCTTCCTCATTCATCCTCTGTCTTCACTGCTCCTTTTAGTCGACATCCAATGACACTAGCAGCTCCTGAATAGTGTTGTGCTGTGCATATACACTAGAATAAGAAGATTCCATTCCATGCCATCAGACCAGGGGTCAGTTATAGCTGACTGGACTGACTTCTCATTTTTCACTAACGGAAATGAAGTGTTAAACCGCTTAACTGGCGTTGTTCTGCCATACCTCATCGTAATGGGGGGAAAACAAAGGCCAGCAGGAGTCTAGCACAGCTGAAAGCTCGATAGACTCGCAGAGACATCTTGCTGTTGCCATTTTTTTTAATGTTTTCTAATCAGTTTAGCGCATCTGTTGGAGGAATCCATCAGACTATATCAGAAGGCTTATACCATTTTTACATTGGAGAACTTTATGAGTTTCCTCTGGTCTGCAGAAAGAGGTGTAAATGAGCCTTTCACACTTTGGGGACAGTTGTTTACCGTATGCCGGGCACGACCAGTCAGCAAAGTGCTGCTTCCTCATTGGGGGTTGAGGGGGGGGGGGGGGGGGTTAGCAAGTATCGTGCTAGACGGAACTGCCTCGGCACATTCAAAGCACGCTGCCTGGTGTCAGCACAGTTTACAGCAAACAAGGAAAGAACCCCACAGAGATAAAGGCAAAAGAGAGGCAAGAGGAAGAAAGAGAGTGCCAGAGGGAGAAAGAATGAAGGAGAGAAAAGAGAGAGAAAGAGAAAGAGAGAGAAATGGGAGGGTAGGGGTGGGTTGTTTTTGAAGATAATAATGACATGCTTTGCCATAGAAGTAGTGGTGCTGCAAACACACACACACACACAACAAAAGTACACACACATACACACGCACAAAGCTGTCATGATGACACTGTCTAGCAGTGTGGAGCACAGTGGTGTTCCTCAGAGATTGTCGTGGGGACACTCCATCTACTCTGGACAGACGGAACAGGAAGTGAGGCGGCATAGAGGCAGAGCAAAGGAACGTCTCCGGGTCTTTTCCACGGTGGTGGCCATGTGAGCGTTCACCATCAGTCCACGTCCGTCCACGCCATCCGCACCTCCTCCCACCCCCAAGCAATCCCCTGCCCCCTCCCTCCTCACTGCGTGCTGACCTCAAGGCCCTTCACTATGACCCCCCCCACCCCCATCCCCACCCCCCAACAAAACACACACATCCATGGTCCAGTTATTGCACTACTATATACAGCAAGTGACCCAAAGCTTAAGAGCTAAAAAGCTTCAAAGAAATCCTAAACACCATGTTTTTTTGTCACACCGTTTCTGTCCAAAATACAAGGGGCCATGCGCCTGCCTGCTTGCTTGCTTACACACACACACACAAAGTTTCACTCTCTCGCGCTCACATACACACAAACACACACACACACACCTGCTCATCTCTAGTGGTGGTTGGACATGCAGTAATAGGGATGCGTTGGGGAGGGGAGGGTGCGCTGAGGGGGAAGAGTATGTGTGTGTGTGTGTGTGGGGGGGGGTTATGGGAGGGGGATTGACTCAGAATTTCAGCTGCCGACTCTTCATGTACCTATCCTCCTCATTACCTGCAAGAGACAGAGAGACAGAGAGAGAGCCACGTCAGTCAGGTCACCTCGAGGACGACGAGAGAGAGAGAGAACGAGAGCACGAAAGGACAGAGAGAGGGATAGAAGGAAAGATAGAGGGAAGGGAAGGGAAAGAGAAATGGGAAAGAAAAGGGGGAATACCTTTGGAGAACAGGTCGAGAGGAGAGAGTTAGGCTGTACAGGAAACAGAGAGAGAGAGAAGGGATCGAGAGACAATCTTCAAGAGTTAGAACAAAACAACATTCTTAATTCTTAATCTCATCATGAATTCCTCTGATGCCATACCATGTAGATCACAAACAAACCTGCATGCTGCAACAGGTCAAGAGCAGGTCATCTCAAAGTCATTTTCAGACTCCAACAATGCTTACACCTGATTCTTTCATTATATGTATGTATATGTATATGTATATGTATATGTATATGTATATGTATATGTATATGTATATGTATATGTATATGTATATGTATATGTATATGTATATGTAAACAACAATTGGGCTCTATAGCAACCATCCATTTAGAACTAACGGCAGTTTGTCCTGAACGTAAAATAAATATGTGGCGGAAGGAAGTAGTTCTACAACCAAGACAGTTTTAGCGATTTAAACTTTTACATTATAATGGGAAATTAGCGCAAAAAAAAGTGGTAGAATTGTTGCATAAAAGCAATACAGCACTAGTGATCGTGGGTTGTTGCTGGATATTCCCACGGAGTTGTTGCCTGCGCCACTCTGCCTCCGGCCTTGGCTACGGCCGAACACCCGTGGGAATATTCAGCAACAACCCATATGTATGTATATGTATATGTATATTTATATTATATTATATTATATGAACATACTATATGTCTACATCCAATGCATTGAGCAAATAGCTGTGTCTGGCTAAGGCTGTTCTGGTGAGACGGTGATCTGGGACACACGTACCCTCTAAATGGTGACGGGAGAGGTACTTCAGGGCCTCATCCAGCAGGATGACGGGAATGGAGATCTTCAGCACCACGATCCACTGGGACCAGTGTAGAGGGGTCACCTGGAAAATGAGCTGAGGACAGAGAGAGAGAGAGAGAGAGAGAGAGAGAGAGACAGGGAGACACAGAGAGAGATAGAGAGAGACGGAGCGGAGGGAGAAAAAAGGTGGTTAGAGGGTGTTGTTTGTTAAGCCCTGCACACCCTGCTCTCCTCGCTCCACACTCCAGGTAAATGGTTAATGGACTGAAGCCACTTATGGCTTCTGCGGTGTTCTACCCACTCTACAGAGGAAGTACAGCAGCTGGGGTCTTAACCGCACTACTGTACTGGACACCTCGATGACCAGCCACAGACACCCACAGAGAGAGAGAGGGAGAGAGAGAGGAAGAGAGAGAGGAAGAGAGAGAGAGAGAGTGCAAGAGAGAGAGAGAGTGTGTGAGAGAGAGGGAGAGCGGGAGAGAGAGAGAGAGAGTGTGTGTGAGAGAAAGAAAGCAAGAAAGAGGGAGAGGGAGTGCGAGAGATAGAGCGAGAGAGAGAGTGTGTGAGAGAAAGAAAGCAAGAAAGAGGGAGAGGGAGCGCGAGAGAGGGAGAGAGAGAGATAACAACCACAACAGAGGCAGGCAGGGCTTGATCTTGAAATGAACAGACGGCACCGGAGACGGGCTCTGGGAGCAGCCTAGAGACAGTGGACACACGACACGAGTCTCACTAATGCGGTACGGGCAGGAAGGAAGGACAACAGGTACACTAAGAAACAGGACACACAAACAAACTAGTGCAGGACGGGTCGAGTCGGACTGTCGGAGAGGTCAACGGGGCTGCTAGGGGTGGGTAAGGGCAGGTGAGGTGGTGGGCGTTGGGGGTGGGGGGGGGGGGGGGGGCACTACTCACTGGCAGAGGCTCCATGTAGAGGATGAGGAAGTGCAGGGACAGGGAGAGGATGATGGCTCCCAGCAGCCAGAAGTTGACCCATGGGGGCATCCTGAGCAGGGACTGGTTCTCAGACAGGCTGGAGGTGGAGGAAGAGGGAACATTAGGAAAAACAACAGCCAGACAAACTCCCAGGCAGACTAACCAGTCACTCACCTAGACACAGAAAATGCATTCTACATTCTGGACATCTCATGAGGTAACTACCCACTGAGGTGATGCTTTTTGCTTACTGTATGTTTATAGTTCTAAGCAAATGGCCTCATCCTTACTTTGTCCTCCCTTACAGTGTCACGTGAATGTAAATGTTAATGTGTATTAATGTTAATCTAAAGTCAAGTCATATAGCCCAATACCAATATTAGTGATAGTCTAAACAGAACTTAACAGAATAGTGACAATAACCTACAGTAAGGAGATGATATGTATGATAGAACAAAACAATGTGATGCATTGTAACTCACAACACCCATCCCTGACTGTTACAACAAACTGGTGAGATTTCTTCAGTGTAAAATGGCCTCTCTCTCTCTCTCTCTTTCTCTCTCTCTGTCTCTATTCATTGGCTGCTACCCTGCAAAAGAGCCATTTAAGGACGCAGACTCAGCCCACCTGTTGAGCGCATTGAACATCTCTATGGTGACCAGCACGGAGAGGGCCATGGTGGTGGGGTAGCGTGACTCAAACACCTCGCAGTCGATGCCCTGGAACATGGGGTTGTCCTCAGTGCACTGCATGAAGTGCCTCTGCAGACAGGGTGGAGGAGGATGATGAAGAGGAGGATGACGAAGAGGAAGAGGAGGAGGAGGAGGAGGGGGGGGGGGGTTAGGGGAGGCATTAACAAATAAGCATTGTAGGTGCAGGGCTTTCGTTTTTTTTTTTTAACTAGAATGATCACATTTTTGTAATGCTCTGCAATGGGAAGGATGCACAAAAAAAGAACATCCAATATTAGCCCAAATATTTGTGTCTGGATTATAGTTGTTGCCCTGTGTACACACACGAGCGCTCGCGCACAAACGAACAAAGAGGACAGACAACACAAAGACTGTCGCTCCGGTTCTTGCATAAACAATTTTGTTTGAACTGCAATCACAAAGTCTCTTGGCCAAGGAAGAGATGTAAATGAAGTCAACAATAAGTTCCCTCACCCCACACTGCTGACACGTGTGTGTCTGTGTGTGTGTGTGTGTGTGTGTGTGTGTGTGTGTGTGTGTGTGTGTGTGTGAAAGTTAGAGTGAGTGTGAGTGTGAGAGTGAGAGTAAGTGTGTGTGTGTGTGTGTGTGTGTGTGTGTGTGTGTGTGTGTGTGTGTGTGTGTGTGTGTGTGTGTGTGTGTGTGTGTGAGTGAAAGTGAGAGTGAGCATGAGAGTAAGTGTGTTGGTGTGTGTGAGAGAGAGAGAGAGATTGTATGTGAGTGAGAGTGAGAGTGTGTGTGTCCATGTGACTGCATGTGTGTCCGTGTGACTGTGTGCGTGTCCGTGTGTGGCCGTTCAAAGACAAGACGAATGCTCAGCGGTCAGAGTTCAGTGGACAGGAAGTGCCTTGACCTTTGCGAGCGGTCGGCAGGACGGAGCTCAGGCTGCGGCCGGGCTGCTCTGAGCCTGATGTGGGAACACAGCTGCCTGCTTCCTTTTTGGGCTAATCCCACTGGCTTGTGAAATTCCACTGAGCGCTCACGGCTACACGCTCACGTGCGGGGAGACAGGGCTGGCCGGTTTTACTGCCGTCATTACTTGTGTCATTTCACAATCACCATTCTTTTAGAGTGAATTTCTAAAATGTCCCTCAGGATGAATAAAGTATCTATCTATCTATCTATCTATATATCTATCTATCTATCTATCTATCTGTCTATCTGCCTATCTATAGTGACAAATAAGGTATTGTTTCATGTTGCAATTTGTGATTATGATTATGATGTTCATTTCTAATTGTATGCCCTTCCATAGGAATCAAACATTCAATCGATCAATCAATTGATCAATCAATCAATCAATCAATCAATCAATCAATCACTCAATCATTCAATCATTCAATCACTTTATCAAAGCACCAGGAAGCACAGTGGCATTAAGTGGCATTTGAGTATTAGTCACATTTGCTACTTGTCCATATAACAGACATGATTAGTAATTTAAGGGACAATAAATGTACTGTACACAGTGTGACCTCTCTCTCAGGTGGAGGTGTGCACCACTCACCAGCTGGTAGAAGGACACCTGAGGGCCGCCCTCGTCAAACAGGTACCACCAGGTAGCCGCTCCCACGGTTCCCAGTCCAACGTAACCTACACGCCGAGATCAGAACCAGAACCAGAACCAGAGACACAAGGATGAGGAAACCAACAGCGCTCCCTTCACTCCATCTTCAACCTGCCTTAGCTACAGTACATTCTCCTGACAAGCCATTATAGCTTTACACACCAGCCTTAGCAGTATCAAAAGAATGTATATTATAATAGCATATTGAGGATAGACTGTGTGTGTGTATGTTGAGCGTATGTGTGTGCTCAATGGTGTTTTTTGCCCCCAACGGCACCTTCCAGGCAGCACAGCCTAAAAGGCACTACCTTTAACCTATTCCTAACCCTTACCCCCTCAACCCTCATCCTACCCCTAAACTGAGGGGAGTAGTGCATTGAAGGCAGTGCTGCCTGGAAGGCACCGTTGAGGGCAAATAATACCAAAGACCTATGTGTGTGTGTGTGTGTGAGTGTGTGTGGTTGTGTGTGTGAGTATGAGTGTAAGTGTGAGTGTGTGTGTAGGGGCCCCACCTCCGATGGCCAGGTATCTGAAGAAGAGCCACCCAGAGATGAGGGGCTCCTTGGGGTTGCGGGGGGGCTTGTCCATGATGTCCAGGTCCGGGGGGTTGAAGCCCAGGGCGGTGGCGGGCAGGCCGTCCGTCACCAGGTTCACCCACAGCAGCTGCACTGGGATCAGGGCCTCAGGTAGGCCCAGGATGGCAGTCAGGAAGATGCTGTGGTTGGAGGGTACGCACACACACACAGAGAGAGAGAGAGAGAGAGAGAGAGAGAGAGAGAGAGAGAGAGAGACACACACACACACACACACACAAATAGTTTCATCATCTTTGCATCAGTCGGCGTATAAAAACAACTTCTGGCCCCAATCATAGTCGACCGACTGACACCCTGGCTTTGATTGGCTCATGATGTGAATTAATTTGTTTTGAAAACACAGCGAGGAAAACATTTCAGTGCAACTCTCAGGTTTTCGAACAGAGCATGAAATTGGTCTCACAAGAAGCTCCGTCTGTGCTTCCAATTAAATGTGACCTTTCCTCCATATTTTTTCTCACAAAGTTCGCAAACGGCAGCTTTAAAAGCCTCACACATCAGAACAATCTGCAAAAACACAGACGGAGAGCAAGTTCAACCTTCACAAGCGCTGCGTACTCCTCTGAAGCCCCATAATGGGAACAGGAGAGCCTCTCTCACCAGACGACCTCTCCCACGTTGGAGGAGATGAGGTAGCGGATGAACTGCTTCATGTTGTTGTAGATGGCTCTGTGTGTGTGTGTGTGTGTGTGTGTGTGTGTGTGTGCTCACCAGACGACCTCTCCCACGTTGGAGGAGATGAGGTAGCGGATGAACTGCTTCATGTTGTTGTAGATGGCCCGGCCCTCCTCCACGGCCGCCACGATGGTGGAGAAGTTGTCGTCGGAGAGCACCATCTCGGAGGCCGACTTGGCCACGGCCGTGCCGGAGCCCATGGCGATGCCGATCTCGGCCTTCTTCAGAGCCGGGGCGTCGTTCACACCATCGCCAGTCTGGGATGGGGGGTATACAGTAACATCATCAGCAACCGCAGTCTCTCGCTCTCTGGACTTTAGACATCTTAAACTTTGAACCTAGAACCAGTGTTCTGCGCCTACGCACGTACACATAACTGATATATATTTTTTTTATACTGATCTCCTTTTTTAAATGAGCTATTACATTTATTACACAGAGCATTTATTTAGCATTTAAGTCTTTTATGCTCACTATGCCCTGTCCGTATTGGCTTTCTTGCCAACCCCCAAAATGAATGAGTGGAGTGCGCAGAGTAAGAATTTAATTGTGTACAGTATGTGTCACAAATTGCACGCCGCTATTTACTGAAGCACTGGCTGTGCAGAGCTGTATTCATGGCCATATTTAACACCCAAGTGTTTGATCATGAAGACAGCCCATATAGAAGATGAACGACCAGCTTCTGGATGTTTATATGCGCGCGTCTGTCTTCCATCTTCATTCGGAGATGAATCCCTCTTGTTGCACAAGGAGCCAGTCACAACAAAAAACATTTCCCCAGCAATGGGCAATTGCTTTGAAGGGAACAGTTTCCATTCTGGTCAGACACGACTTCCAAAACCTCATTTGGGATTACCAGTGCATTGGGTACGGGGGTCAAGCAAACACACAAAGGAGACATGATGACACACACACAAAGGGCCTGTAAACAACATCACAGAGGAATGGCAGCGGAGGGGAAACAGAGAGCAGGGGCTTCACTTTGAGTCTTTGAGTGAAGTGTCTGTCTGACACAAAGGCAGACGTCTATTCGAGGCTGCGGTTTCCATCTGATGGTAAAAGCAAGAGAGGGGGCGATGGTGTGTGTGTGTGTGGGGGGGGGGGGGGGGGAGGGGGGGGATTGTGGCAGCCATGTGGGACGAGAGATGACACAGTCTGATACATGCAAGGGGGAAGGGGGGGGGGGTCTTGTCTGGATTCTGGCAGACCAGAGGGACGGAGAGCTGGCCAGGCGTGGACAGTGCAGTATGGAGCACAGACTCCCCTCAGACTGTAGGTGTTCACTACTCACGCAGCGCGCCATGTCCAATGAATATGCATGACCGTCACAGCGTGAATGCGCGTCTACATAATAAGACGCTTCAGGCCGTGCTCTCCGCGGCTCAAGAGGAGAGTCTTACTACTCATCGTCAACGCAAGCCAAGAGTGTAATGATGCAACGATCGGGATCGGCGTTCGGCGCATTTTGATTTGTCGGTGCCGTTTCGCAATTGATGAGTCAGACTGAAGCAATTTCAAATGGCCTACTGTGCTAGAGGGCAAGGAGGTCCAAAAGTTGTTAGTGTCAAGTAAATGAACCATCAAAGAAAGTAATGACCTTGACTTGCACGGCCAATTTACTTAATACAGAATATATTTGGTAGTTGGATCACGTATGAAACCGAGTCACATTTTTGAAAAGCATTTTGATCTAAACAAGTTAGAGACCTATTTGGATAGTCCTTCTGGGCCAATGAAAACAACATTTATTGTCAACTGATAATTACAGGCATGACGTCGAAAGACAAGGCAAAGTGAAAACGTGTGTGTGTGTGTGTGTGTGTGTGTGTGGTGTCCGTCTGCTCACCATGGCTGTGATCTCGTCAAAGGACTGCAAGAAGCCGACGATCTTGGACTTGTGCGCCGGCTCGACGCGGGCGAAGCAGCGGGCACGCTTGACCGCATCCCGCTGGGCCTCGGCCGGCAGGTCGTCGAACTCGCGGCCGGTGTAGGCCTTGCCGCTCACGTCCTCGTCCTCGCCGAAGATGCCGATGCGCCGGCAGATGGCCACCGCCGTGCCCTTGTTGTCGCCGGTGATCATGATGACGCGGATGCCGGCCTCGCTGCACAGCTTGATGGAGCCGATGACCTCCTTCCTGGGAGGGTCCAGCATTCCGACGCAGCCCACAAACGTCAGGTCCGACTGATGAAAACACACACATTCAAACATTATATAAGATAGTAGGCTAGTGACCATCTATATTTAAATATATATATATGGTATTGACAGTGAACATTTACTTATGAGAAACGTTCAGTATTCTATCTTCGTATTCAGTATTCTATCACACATTCAGTTGTGTACAACACCTCTTTTGCCTGATTCACAAACCAACATGCGGCACCAACACACAAAATCACCTCAAACCCTTATTCCAGACTCAGAAATGGCTGGTCGAAAAGTTTCAATAAGTTCCATATTCCTAAATATTATTCTTTGCTAGCCTAGCTATGGCAGGTCCAAAAGCCCCCCCTCCCCCCCCAATAAATACATAAACAAACAAATAAATAAATAAAAAATGCCCCCCTCCCTCCTCACCTCATACTGGGCGAAATTGGTGGCGTTCTCCAGGTCCATGTCGTCCTTGCGGGGCGGCGTGTCGCGGGTGGCCAGGGCCAGGCAGCGCAGGGTGTCGCGGCCCGAGCCCCAGTCCCGGATGGTCTCCATCAGCTGCTCCTTCAGCTGCTGCGTCAGGGGCACCTTGGTCGTGCCCACGCGCAGATACTGGCACCGCTCAACCACGCCCTCTGGCGCCCCCTGGCACACACCACACAGCACACAGCACACACACCAGGTCAGATCATCCACAATCATGTCTTCAGAAGAGTCAAGTATTGTGCTTAACGGTATACCACAGAAAGGCATCCAAAAAAGGACAGGTAGGATTAAATTCATTTAATTGATTTAATTTAATGATCACACTGGCTGGTGGAATTTGTTTTCAGTACAGCTCTGAGTACTATATGGACTGTAATGGGTGGGATGAGAGTTGTACTTGAATGAACATGTTTGGAAATATTACAGTAGATATTGACGAGTGATGGCAAGTGTTCCGCCCCTCACGTCACTTCTAATAACGCACCTTGACAAACATCTTGCTCTGAGAGCCAGCCTTGGTGGGGTTGCAGTACACCGACATGGACTTGCGGTCGCGGGAGAACTCCAGAGTGAACTCCTTTTTCATCAGCTGCCTGATCACCTGCAGAGAGGAGAGACAGAGACAGTGAACTACAGAGAGACACAGATACACTCTCACACACACACACACACACACACACACACACACACACACACACACACACACACACACACACACACACACACACACACACACACACACACACACACACACACACACACACACACACACACACACACACACACACACACACACACACACACACACACACACACACACACACACACACACACACACACACACACACACACACACACACACACACACACACACACACACACACACACACACACACACACACACACACACACACACACACACACACACAAAGTTATGCCTCAGTGGCAGCGTGTAAGAAAAGATGCCTGGTGGGCGAGCTATGGGGGCGAAAACTGTCAGTCTCAGCTGCTCACGGGAGATCATTTCAGTCAGGCATATTCCAGGCCACCTGTCAGGTCCAGGTGTCTGGTGAGGGCTCTTTGGCTGGCTGAGCGGAACAGTCTCCGCGCCGCGCTGCTGTGCAGAAGGCTTCTAAAGCCTCGCCGGCTTTAATGTTTCATCAGGTTGGCGCCTCTCCCGACTGCCGAACCCCAGGCTCCGCTTGGCAGTCGGCAGCAGCAACGCGGCACCAGGCAGCCAGGCAGCCCTCCGAAAACAGGGAGCTATCGGGTGTACACGTACACGCAACACCACAGTAGCCTTCTTAAGTTAACCATTTTATTTTTTGTAGATTTGTCGTAGATCTATTAACACACCATTATCTGATCGAGTCGAAGAATGGTGTATTTTGAATCAAGTAATAATTATAAATGTTCAATTGCAATCTACTGTTTCCACCGAGGCATGGCTAAGCAAAGGCTTTCATTCATAAACATCTCCTAAAGCCGCCTGAATGAGATGTACCAACAGGTCTGCCAGTTCCGTGACAGGCCACTAGGTGACACCTGCATCCAGGGAGAGCCTGACAGAGAGAGCGATTGGACTTGGGGCCAGACACCAGACAGGGGTGTCTGGTAAACAGCCCCCACCTCCCCAACCCCGGGACGAGACGCTTTTGACATGAACAGACGACATGCACTGCTGTTGCAAGTGCCTGACGGATGGCCTGACGCTGAGTGCACGAAGCTATTATTTCAGCTAAATGCCTCGTCTTTCCGTTTCTCGCCGTTAAAAAAACGTGGACGCCTGCTTGAAGTCGTCTCACACACATTAATGGCATTCGGAACTCATCCTCAAATGTATTCAAATGAAAAGCAAATCCTAATACCCCCGCCCCCCCCCCCCCTCCACCCCACCCCAGCCCTGTCCTTCCAAGGCGCTGAAAGCCTGGAAGGCCGACGGAAAGTTTAGCTAACCTCTTCATAAACTCGCAGCTTATCTAAATATTATCCTTTGCCCCGGGGAACTTGTGACGCTAAAGGGCTTTTTCTAGTCATTAATGCGATGGGGATTTGAGTGTCCTTCTGTGGAGAGAGAGAGAGAGAAAGAGAGAGAGAAAAGAGAGAGAGAAAGAGAGAAAGTGTGTGTGTGTGTGTGTGTGTGTGTGTGTAGGGGGTGGGTAGCAGTGGAAAAACGCAGAACTTCTGGTCATTTACTCCTGAACCCTGGACTTCTATCTTCTCTCTCCCACCATTGTTTACAGCCAAGAGCCCCTATAAAGAGAAAGCCTAAAGAGAACATGGCCGACAGTACGTTAAGATCTCGCTCTTATTTTGGAAACCGTCAGCTTGCACCCAAGACTCTTAAAAGTTATGGAGTTGCGCGCAGCCTCGCTTCGCTGGCACTAATGCGTTACGGGAGCCATAAAGTCCTGGTTTGATATACGAGGAGGAAGGAGAAAGACACGCGCCTCCCTTTCCCACCTCCTCCTCCGCAGGCGACCATCGCTCAAATGATCCAGCGTCGGTGTCAGCTCCGCGCTCTCTTCCAGCTGAGCCCCCCACGCTACGCTACGCAGCGCAGCACAACCGCCTAGTCTCAGACGCCCCCCCCCCCCCCCCCCCCCCCCTCCGCCCCCACCTCCCCTCGGGCCGTCCATCAAAACGGCGGCATGGCCTTACCGAGTTGCACGCTCCCGCTCGCTCCACCTTGCTGAGTCCGGACAGGTCGGTTTTGAAGACGTTCATCTTCTCCACCAGGGTGGTCAGGGCCGTCTCCGTGGCCTCGCCGACCTTCTCGTACACCCCTTTGGCCTGGAAGGACAAAAAACAACAACAGCAATCAACTGGCGCAAGAATGGAAAGCACACGCTTGTACAGGCACACGGTAGCATTAGCGCCTCCATATTGCGCAACATTTCATTGTGCAAAACAATATTTTGACCACTTCTATGGCTAATAGTGTTAGAGGCTAGAAAGTGGCATAATATGCCAAGTATCTACATGGAACATTTCAAACAGTGTGTGGGCAGAGGCTTCATGTCGGGAGCTACAACACTCAGCAGTTCGAGTTACATAAACGATGATGTGGACATGGTGACTGCATCGTGTTCAATTAGCTCCAGTTAAAAAACGCACAGTGGCTTTTGTGTAGTGTCAGTTCTTTTGATGAGGACATAAAAGAACTCCCTTTTTTAACACAAATGACTTGCTCATGGCAGAGAGTGTGAAGAGCCGGCACCATGACCGCTGGCTCACACTCGGAAGATTTTTTAAGCGGAGCCACTTTCCCCCTCAGAAGGCAGAGTTAAAAGCCGTGCCCCGAAAACATCCCTCGACCTCCAAAACAAGAGTCAAGTACGGTGCGTCCAAAAAAGCCACGGCTTTCCAGTGGAAACAGTTACGGTGTTTTGGCGGGCGGACGAAGCACTGGGTGACCCAGTGGGGTTGTAGCGTGTCGGGCTTAAAACCCCTTTTCTCCGCCTGCCGGGAAGGGAGGGAGGGAGAGAGAGACTCGTGGCGAGTCCACATGGTTCACAACTCTCGACTTTTTTTTTTTTTTTACTATGGCTCTCTTTTAAAAGCCAGTGGAAAACCACAGGTTCCCTTTGATGAGGCACCCAAAATACAGTGAATCATTTCTCAAGAGTGAATCGTGTGTAATCGTCTCGAACGCAACCGCACTTGAACCACTTGCAACGAGGGCGCGCTTTTTTTTCTCTTTTTTTTGGTGCCATGATATTAAGAACCCATAATGCCATGCACTAATGCGGCGGGATGAGAAACGTGAAAGGCTCGCGCCTGGTGCACATGCGACGACAGAACTACTCCAAACGGCATTCTGCTCGCTTTTTTCCCTGACAACCACACAGAGCGTAGTGATGGTGATACCATGGTGATAACAAGGAAGTGAGAAAAAGGTACCAAGACGAGAGGAGCAGCACGTGTTTTAGTTGATGCGTGTTGAAATGCAGGCAGGAGAGTGCTGAGGCACTCCAGTCAGTGGGCATGCATTTAGGACAGATCCTGTGAGTATACAGTATGCGGATAAGTATGTAGGACTAAATGCATACGAAAAAAAAACGCACAAACTCCTGCACGCTCATACACCCACCCACGCACTTCTCAAATGACACTGACTGCTGAAGCAACGAGATTCTGCTGCTTCAAGGAAGAAGACTTTCATCACATAGCTGCACTCTAATCTGATAATACCAACACTGAAACTATGGCCAGATATGATAGCGCTTGCCAATGCAATAAGTTGCAATATCATCTCATCTTGCAGGTCAGGACACTTCATTTCTATCTGTATCATGCATCACATTAATTAAACTATGCAAATGAAATGACAACATTTTAGCCTTTTAGTCTTTACCCGACAGCCTGCGCTAAACAGTGTTTACTAATAAGATATCAAATCTTTTAATTACCCTCAATGATATACAGAGACATAAAACAAAGCACTAGGGGATTCATTATTATGGAGTCGGATGTCTATGTCAAAAAGTGCATTACATTCCGCTGAAATACAGACGCATGGAACAATATTGAACTTGCAATCATGATTCATAATTCCCTGTTCCTGTCCTCTCTCATTCGCATCAACCCGGCACTGCCTCGTCTCCTCATCAGCAAGTCTAAGAATGTGGCCGCGATTCCGAGCGGAAGGAGTTTGCGCATTTCCACTGTTTTATGATCAAAGCTCAAGCAGGCTGTTGCGACGATCACCATGCTGATCCAAACACACCAAACCAGACAGGAGAGGGGAGTCCCAGGTTGCCTGTTGCTGATGCAATCTCAAGCAATGGCTTTCAAAATTTGTCTACATCTTTCTGAAAAAAGGTGGTGATGGTTTATTATGCCATGGGAAAGGCATCAAGAATCAGAACTGAACTGGCCTAAATAAAAAAGTTCATGATAAACCGAACAAAAACAGTATCATTACATCGATTTAGCTCAACACTTGGTATGCTGTGAGGTGTGGTGATGGTTTATTATGCCATGGAAAAGGTATCAAGACTCAGAACTGAACTGGCCTAAATAAAAAAGCTCATGATAAACTGAACAAAAACAGTATCATTACATTGATTTAGCTCAACACTTGGTATGTTGTGAGGTGCACTCAATCCACATCTAATCAATACTACTTGAGTAAAACTGTTTGGGAGAGCCCTGCTATGACTATCAAGTCTGCGATTTAGATGAACGATCAAACATGCTCATGTGTTAAAAAATGACTAAAATATCCTACTAAAATTAAAAAATACTCTCAGTATCATTCGCTGCCCTACAGTGAGAGCATATTTTTGAGATCACACCAGAGGTGCCTGCAAATTCGCAAACATAGGCGAACGTTTGCAAACAGTGAACATACAGTGAACATACAGTGAAACTGGACGTGAGTTTGATGAAGGCAACAATGCAATTACCGCACCAAGCACCAAATTGTTCAATTGTTCAAAGAAAACATGCTCAAGAAAGTTCGCCACTGTTTGCCAAATCTGAATGCACCTCAGGTCTTTCCATGCTACTCATCACATGTAGGCTATTTTACTATTCTGGCCAGATGCACACGCTGTGCATCTGGCCAGCTCGTTGTGTGGTTTCACAGAAAGACATGCATGACGGTGTCGAATCACTAGCCACTACTGAGATGTGTGAGCTGCTCTTCAGGGCCTTCTGCAGGGCCACAGAGAAGGCAGCAACGGGCAGGGCGTGTGTGTGTGTGTCTGTGTGTGGTTACATGGTGGACAGGGTGGGCAGTTTAGTTAATGACTAGTAGAAGCATGGAGGGAGGGCATTGGAAAAATAAAGATGATAAAACACACACACACACACACACACACACACAAATCAGTACCTCGTTGTAGTCCAGGGAGGAGTCGTTGCACATGGAGCAGATTGTAGCCAGCTCCAGCAGCCCATCATAGTCCCCACACTGCACTGCCTTAGTCCCCTTCAGCCTGTAAGAGCAGAAAGAAAAAAGACAGCAGGAGAGAGGGAGAGCCAAAGAGAGAGAAAGAGAGAAAGAGAGAGAGAGGAAGAGAGAAAAAGAGAGAGAAAGAGAGAGAGAGAGAGGGAGACATGAACCACAAACCATAGCCATCCACACAAAACACACTCAAGCGTGTCAACTGCACCGCATGCACACTTCGCTAGTCCCTCATGTATACATTTACAGCCGGCCGCTAAGCCAAGCCGTGTTATTCAATCCCCTGCACTCTTACGGAGATCACCGCCGGGCCATTACGGACATCAATATGTTTGCAGTATACTGTACCCTTCAAGAGATCCTGTCCAAAGATACTCTCTACCAGACTCTAAATGAGTCATTAGCACTCAGCTTACACGGAGACACAAATGTTTACGAGACAATATTATGCCCCGCACTACAATGCTTAAAAGACAGCCATTACACGTCACGTCTGAGAGTCATTTTTAAACAGACTCGTTAGCGAGGAAGAAGAGAGTGTTTTAGTGTTACTAAAAAAGGAAGTGCGCTACAACGTGATGACAGAGAACTCGCAGGCTGCCGTCGATTTCACACCAAGAACAGAGCGCGGTCCGCAAGAGTGCCTGGAAGTTTTAGCGGTGAGGAACCGGTTTCTCAAAACACGACTTGCACTCAGAAGGTTGCAGGTCATCGTGCATTATGGCGGGAAGACAAATGCTGACTGCCCTGTATGAGGTCACTAACGGCAAACCAATACAGTGTTACTTCACAAGAACCCATTTTAGCTCAAACGAAGAATGTTCCGGAATTTTTATTTTTTTTTGCATGGTTATGAATAACTCCTCTGAAAAGAGCTTTGGAAAGCGTTTGAGGGGGGGCACAGTAAATCTTAGGCGGTTGGTTAGTGGCTTTGGACATGGAGGGACTCTTTAAAAAGGCGGCTCGTGAATGACATGGAATGGAATTAGGTGATGAATAGCGGGGCTGGACTTCCACTGTCAAAGGAAAACCCTGGACGTGGAGCGGTTCCACTGTGGTACCTACACCCGAGTCCTCACATCCCCTTACGGAACCCTAGACCACACACACCATTAACGTTTACGACTGTTATTGCTCAAAGATACTGCTCATCGGTCATAGAGACTCAATACACTACAGCTGTCAAGGTCTGCTCTCAATCCAAAAGATGGATGAATGCATAATAAGTAAGTGTGAGAACGGAATATCATTACTAAGTATTCATAAGATAAGTACGGCCACAGATATGTTACAAAATGTTTGCTTTGGGTGTTTGTTTTAGGTGTATGCTTTTGCCGATGGATCAGCATGACGTTTGGGTAAATGTAGGCCAAGCTGTGTACATAGAGACAGTTCATTGTTTGTTGATCCGTTTTGAGACGTGGACAAGGGTACGACTACTCACACTTGTCCTTCAGGAGCGTATGTGGAACCACTGATGGAGAACTCGTGGAGGGAACAGCTGGAGCCCTCCACCTTATCCACAACAAACATCTGCAGAGAGAGAGAGGGGGGGAGAGAGAGGGGGAGAGAGAGAGGGGGGGGAGAGAGAGAGAGGGGGAGAGAGAGAGAGGGGGGGAGAGAGAGAGAGGGGGGAGAGAGAGAGAGGGGGGGAGAGAGGGAGAGAGAGAGAGGGGGGGGGGGGGTGGAGAGAGGGGGGAGAGGGAGGGAGAGAGAGAGGGGTGGTAGGGGGCAAAAAAATATATTTATAGATATATAAATAAAGATTACAGTGAATAACTTGCTTATATTAGGCTTTAAACAAATGAGTAACTACAGACAAATGGCCAACATGCTCCGTTAATGTTCTATAGTAAACTATGACCAAAGATTTGGACACGGCACACATCAAGATGTCATCTCATGTGACTGCTTGTCTTTCCATACTTATAGTGGAGAGCGAAAAAGGGGAAAAAAAACTGAGAGAAAGAGAAAGAAAGAGAGAGAGATGAAGAGAGGGAATAGAAAAACTGAGAGACTCAGGTCTCAACGGGCCATTAACAACATGGGAAAGAAAAAGGGAAATGAAAGAGAAAAGGAAAAAAAGAGAGAATGTTTGACTTCTGGCTCCACCTAACCAGGAGCAGGGGTTTCCCTGCCCGGCACAACCAATCAATGTCCACATGATGTCACCAGGGCATTTTCCAGTGTGTGTGTGTGTGTGTGTGTGTGTAGCGGGATGATCTACAGTCGCTCCGTTTACTGACCTGGCCAAAGCTATCCCCGGTGTCTAGTGCCTGACTCACTGCCGGCAACACACACACACACACACACACACACACACACACACACACACACACACACACACACACACACACACACACACACACACACACACACACACAAACGAGTCAAGCTAACGGCACCAACGTACAGTCTTGAGCTGGCTTCATTTAATCGTTAAACAGATGCAAACTATTCTAAAACATATATATTTTTAAGAAACGGGTGGTTACCGCTTTTAATAAATAGTCTGTCTAAACTCGGAGTGTGCGGCATCTCTCTCTCCATATTACGTTTATTACAGTTGCCTGCACCTCATTTTTTTGGTGTGCGTTTGCACCTCTTTTTCATTTAATTGTTAAACAGATGCAAACTATTCTAAAACATTTATATTTCTAAGAAAAGGGTGGTGAGGCAATAGAGCCATACAGTGACACACACACACACACACACACACACACACACACACACACACACACACACACACACACACACACACACACACACACACACACACACACACACACACACACACACACACACACACACACACACACACACACACACACACACACACACACACACACACACACAGGAGAGGTCACTGGTCATTTCCAGGGCGATGATAGGAGACCCTGCTAATCAGGGTGCATGATTATTCTCCCTGTTTGAAAGACTAGAGGGACACGGGTCTCTAGGAGGATCCGTCACATCAGCACCATGTGTGGCCGTCCACTGGACTGAGCATCGATCGCCTCTGGGCCTGAGCCCAGGACAGCTAGCTTTGGGACACACACACACACACACACACACACACACACACACACAGCTGAACTCATTTACCTCACGGCCCCCTCTGCTGGCTGTCGAACTGAGGATAGTCGTAAGGACCTGATCAGAGGTCATTTGAGAGGGGGGGAGGGAGGGAGGGTCATTTGAGAGGGGTACAGGTACTTTCAGAAGTGCAGTCTTGCAGGGGATGATGGAAAGAAACACCAAGACCAGAGTAGGGAGAAGAGAGAGAGAGAGAGGAAGTGATTGAGCTGATGGGGAGAGAGAGAAGGAAGAGAGGGATATGAAAAGGAGAGAGAGAAAGAGAAAGAGAGAGAGAGGGAGAGAGAGAAAGAGAGAGAGAGAGAGCGCACATCAGTATTCATGGCTTGACTCTCTGCATAATGCCCATAACAGTCTCATTTTCATGGGCCTGCTCGAACCGCCGCAAACTTATGCTGGAAGAGGGACGTTTAATGGACACTAATGCTGAGACGGTCAGCAGAGGTCACACACACCACACACACTTACACGCTTACGCACTTACACACACACACACACACACACACACACACACATCCCATCTTAATGTGCATCTCAAAGTAAAACGGCTGATTGGAGAATTAATGAAGCAGCTGTTTGGTAGAAAGTTCTTTCCCTCTCTGATCTGTTTCCTGAGAAGCTGCTGTTTATTCAAAAACATTTCCAGAGGAGGATCCAGGCAGTTCTGCTTTCGCAGACCCTCATCTCACACACTAGATATTTGTGTGTGTGTGTGTGTGTGTGTGTGTGTGTGTGTGTGTGTGTGTCTGCGTGTGTGTCCATGTGTGTCTGTCTGATAATCTTTTCAGTTGCCCTTGAGCAGAATGGATGGAACAAGCAAAATTATTTCATGAGGACGAAATGGAAAAACATGAAGAAATGAAACGTGGGGGGAAAAAAAACAGCAGCCGAGTTCAACAAGCGAGAAGCGTGTGGTGAGCGGCGGATCTCCTGACGGCGCCTGCGATCGTCTGAGGACGCAAACGTGCCGTCGCGCAGAAGAACCGCCGTCGAGGACCACCCAAAAAGACCCGGCCCCCAACAACCGGGGCCCAACAAGCGCCAGTCATGTGCTAAACATCTCCACTGCCTGCAAGTGGGAACATTCTTCTGCGCTTAGGCTCATAATGACGACCGGTGACTATCGCTCAGTCACAAAATGAGTAAAAATGACCGCGCCGCTGGCCATACGGAGATCTATCAGTCTGGTCGAGTCTGAGGCCAAGTTGCTTGGGGTCACCATGGAAACAGGGCACACTAAGTACGACTGGACGCACGTGGTGCCAGGAAGTGGTTAGTGGCTCGATCTGATTGGCCAGGGCCAGTCTGGTGCTTCTTGTGGTGGTGGTGGTCACTTGTCTCCTGGTTCTGGCAGCAGGACATGCTGGTGCCCCATCACTTGTTTTGACCATCGGGAAAGAGGGAGGGAGGGGGATCATGTGGGGACCCACCAACAGCATAGGTGTGGACCTCTGTCCACCTCTCAGGATTGGGTAATCATAATCACACACACACACACACACACACACACACACACGGCTGTGTCCTCCTACAGGCGCTTCTCACAATGGAGTGAGTTGCTGCCAACCAAGTGGGAGGAGGAGCGGAGCGGAGAGGAGAGGAGAGGAGAGGAGAGGAATATAGTGGGCGGGAAATGAGAGCAGTGGCAAGAAGGAAGGCGGGCAGGAGGTGCAGGGGAGGGGGGTGTGAAGTTGGCACACCACCGCTGTGCCAGTCCAGGAAGGTGAGGAGACAGACAGGGACGCTGCGGGCATGGCGCGCCACAAAGGGCTCAGACACCCCAGAGCTGTGGAAAAGAAGCCTGGAAAAGCGCCTCGGCACAAGCCCACAGGAAACCTGCAAACAACCTCACACTCTCACACACACACACACACACACACACACACACACACACACACACACACAGTGTCTGCGTCACAGTCACAGGCAGCTCACACTCTTGCCTGGTGAAGGTGACATCAGGTCAGACAAAGCATCTGTGGCAGATCAATGCAACACACTGCAACATGTCCAGGAGGCTTTCTCTTAAAGGAACACCACCAACAAAATGGCACACACACATTTGAAGTAACATAATAATAATAATAATATAATGTGCAGTGATGAAAATACTGCAGTCTGCATCCACATCGAGACTGGTGAGATATCAGATAGTGTAGTGGGGCCGGGGTGTTGATAAGGTGAGCGCCTGATTCCGCTTGCTGTGTTAATCATAGATAGGCAGTTTGGGGCTGGGAGCCGCGCGGACACGGAGGGTAAATATTTACCCGAGGGCCACGCTCTTTCCGGAAGGTTCCCAAAGCGAGTGGGGAGATTAAGCAGGCCTTGCGGCAGGGAACTCCCTGCAGTCAAACAGGACCCAAGACCCAGCCTTCAACTCGCGTCATCAGCAAGTGTGTGTGTGTGAAAAAGAGAGAGAGTGTGCGTGTGCATGTGTGTGTGTGTTTGAGAGAGAGAGAGAGAGTGAAGAGAACAAGTGAGAGAGAAAAGAGAGAAAGAGAGAAGTTCCCTCTTAAGAAAGAGAGAAACACCCTCTTGACAGGAAACATGCACACAAACAGTGTGAAATGTACAGGAAGTGACAAAAAATAGAAAATGACTGTGGGTCTAAATAGCCACATATCTTTCTGAAGCATTCAGTGTTTGAAAGTAACACAAGCACACACATACTGTAGCCCCAAACGTGAACCTTTTAGGCACTAGTAGTACGGTAGATAGCTAATAAACAAAAGTCTACTAATTTACAATTGTAAAACTTCTAAAACATCTAAAGTTCTCTGTCAAACAGTTTTTGCACACTCCAACACATATTCTAATCTATACTATAAAAAGTACAGTATATGATGACTCATCTTACTGAGCCAGTCTTACTTAAATGATGTGAAGGATCCTAAAGAGGACAGTATACAGTATGATGACTCATCTTACTGAGCCAGTCTTACTTACTGTAAATGATGTGAAGGATCTTTAAGAGGACACTATATGATGACACAGCTTACTGAACCAGTCTTACTTAAACAATGTGCAGGATCCTTAATAGGACAGGAAGTTCGTCAGAGGGACGGAGAGACACACAGGAGGAGAGACCTGCAGAGATGTCGCTCACTGGTCTCAGGTCAGTTTGTTTCAGTCCCAATGTGGATTTAGCCCACGGCTTTATGGGATTTGTTTCATATTTTGTCTCAGGATCTTTCGGATCTTGTCTTTGTTTTGCTCATTTTGAGGAATTTGGCCAATAACAGTCATATGTATTTGATATTTATTTAAGTTTGTTGCTGCATTTATCTTTTATTTACAAATATTTACCCTCATACGTACTAATGGCTTAAAACTACATTTGTAAGTGTGTAAGTGTGCATATCAAATAATTGTCAGCAACTAGTTGCAATATGTTTTTAAAAAATAATAGCACTACCCTTCATTGTGAAACTACCCAAATATTATTGAACCAAGTCATTTTAAAATGCAACTCAAGTCCAACTTCAATGCAGGCCAACCTGTTCATAAAACACATACACAATGATAAGGAGAGAGAGAGAGTGTGTGTGTGTGTGTATGTGTCTGTGTGTGTCTGTGGTGTTTGAGTGAGTGTGAGAGAGCGAATGAGAGAGAGAGAAAGAAAGAAAGAAAAGGAGCAAGAGAGGGTGAACGTCAGAGAGAGTGTGAAAGCGAAAGAGGGCCGACATCTGGGAAATATGATGAAGCACTACGGGAACTGGCTCCCAGTCGTGCCTGGACATGACGGCGCAGTAGGAGTCAGAAAGCCAGCGAGCGCGCGCGCGCTCCTCCTGGTACACACATCACACAGTCATTGCACAACCTCCCAAAACAGGTCTGGTTGAGGAGAAACCCTTCCTCTTCCTCCTCCTCCTCATCATTATCGGCGGCGGCATCATCTGACGATGGTGCAATCGAGCAGCCCAATTAGAAGGCAGGGGTTCCCTGCTGAAGGCTACGAAGCCGCCTGGACTGATTTATGGGCAGTGTGGGTGAGGCCGTGAGCACGGAGAGAACTGAGGGCAGACATGTTAGTTAGGCACAATAGGACCTCAGGGATGGAGAGAGAGAGAGAGAGAGAGAGAGAGAGAGAGAGAGAGAGAGAGAGGAAGAGAGAGAGGGAGAGAGAGCGTCACAGATGGAAAAAGAGAGAGAGAGAGAGAGAGAGAGAGAGAGGGAGAGAGAGAGAAAGAAAGAGAGTGGAATTTGCCAGAAAGGAGGTTGGTGCCAACATAAACAGCAACAGGATTTTCCAGGAACAGCGGGCAGACTGGGCCGACAGGTGCTGATGCGGTGATGTGCTGATGTGGTGATGTGCTGATGTGGTGATGTGGTGATGTGGTAGGAGGAGATGGCCGCCGCACCACCCGAGAACCTGCGCCACGCTGCGCTCGCTCACCACAACACAGACGGGGCCGCTAGCAGCACTCAGTGGCTTCTAATCTAGCAAATGGGGGCTGTTGAGTGCAAGTGAGTGTGTGTGTGTGTGTGTGTGTGTCTGTGTGTGTGTGTGTGTGTGTGTGTGTGTGTGTGTCTTGCTTATCAGCTTGAAAATCAGTGGACCTCCACTCCGCCAGCTGTGACATTTTGGCAGGCGTGACATTTCAAGTTTGCCTCGTCCCCTCGGACAGCGCATCGGTCCACCTGGCTGGCGTCGGTTCCGCCCTTCTGTCCGAGTGCCCAAAGAAACGGCGACTTGCGAATAGAAGAATAGAATAGAATATATACTTTTTTGATCCCGTGAGGGAAATTCAGTTCACTGCATTTAACCCAATTTAACCGAATTAGTGAACACACAGCACACAGTGAACACACAGTGAGGTGAATCACACAACCCAGAGCAGTGAGCTGCCTGCCCAACCAGCGGCGCTCGGGGAGCAGTGAGGGGTTAGGTGCCTTGCTCAAGGGCACTTCAGCCGTGGTGGACTGGTCGGGGATCGAACCGGCAACCCTCCGGTTACAAGCCCGATGCGCTAACCAGTACACCACGGCTGCCCCAAACCGTGTCGTCATGCGACGAGCGGGGCTTTGGCGGCAACCTGCCTCCGGCTCCGTATCAAAGGCCTGAGTGACGATGGTAAACATTACAGCACCGCGGGGAGTTTCCATTCCCTTCAGCCCCCCACACACCCACACACACACACACACACACACACACACACACACACACACACACACACACACACACACACACACACACACACACACACACACACACACACACACACACACACACACACACACACACACACACACACACACACACACACACACACACACACACACACACACACACACACACACACACACACACACACACACACACACACACACACACACACACACACACACACACACACACACTCTCCATCCCCAAATTCCACCTGTTCATGTTCCAGAGACCACATCAAATCAGGCCGCGTGCTCAGGGGGGAATGCAACCCAGAGATGTGGTTTGGAGATTAAGCGGCGAGGGGAAGTCGTGGGCTCCGCCCCAAAAACTTCTCCCAAAGATGTGCAGCGTGTAGGAGATCACACACCAGAGACATGGAGAGAGGGACATACGAAGGGCAGGAAAAAAGGGAAAAACAAGGGTAGTTAAAGAACGAAGAGATTCCCAGAGAGCCATATGGGAGCGTAAAAACTGACCTCAACTGCTTAGAAGCCTTTGAAGTCTGCGTTAACGGGCCATGATGCCTGTAGATGATGTTGAAATCAGAAGGCACTGTGGTGGAGTGTAAATCTCCACGTCTACGGTATGGTTTTGTTTAAAATGCAAAAAAAAAAAAGAAAAGAGGAACTACACAGAGCCTTCTGGTCATATTTTATGACCCAGCTGTGTTTATGGGATGTGTTTATTTACCCTCGACCGCAATACATAAACACGACTGACGTTGCTGTTCGGGTAAACCTCTTAGGGTTGCATTTTCCAGCTTTTCCAAGAGAAGGAAATTGTGAAAAGTTTGGAAAATGAAAGCCAACCTTTGACCCCTCTCAGAAAATGACTGACAAAACAAAAAAGAAAAACACCTCACAGCAGCCCCTGTTCAGCTGAAGCCTGACTCTCCCCTGTTCAGCTGAACCTAGAAATCTGCGATGATTTGGAACCTAGACATCTGTGACGATTTGGAAGTTGCCCACTGTACCTTTAAAAAGCCTGACTCCCCCCAATTCAGCTGAACCTAGACATCTGTGACGATTTGGAAGTTGCCCACTGTACCTTTAAAAAGCCTGACTCCCCCCAATTCAGCTGAACCTAGACATCTGTGATGATTTGGAAGTTGCCCACTGCTCCTTTAAAAAGCCTGGCAGCCTGGCACCCCACCCGCTTCCCTCGTGGAAAACTCACCCTGCAGACGGACATCTGGTTGGTGGTCAGGGTGCCGGTCTTGTCGGAGCAGATGACCGAGGTGCAACCCAGCGTCTCGACGGAGGGCAGCGAGCGCACGATGGCGTTCTTCTTGGCCATGCGGCGCGTGCCCAGTGCCAGGCAGGTGGTGATGACGGCCGGCAGGCCCTCGGGGATGGCGGCCACCGCCAGCGCCACGGCGATCTTGAAGTAGTAGATGGCGCCGCGCACCCAGGAGCCGCCGTGCACGGGGTCGGCGAAGTGGCCGATGTTGATGACCCACACGGCCACGCAGATGAGCGAGATGACCTTGGAGAGCTGCTGGCCGAACTCGTCCAGCTTCTGCTGCAGCGGCGTCTTCTCCTGCTCCGTGGCCGCCATCTGGTTGCGGATCTTGCCGATCTCCGTGGCGACGCCGGTGGAGACGACCACGCCGATGGCGCGACCGGACGCGATGTTGGTCCCCTGTGTCGCACAACCACACAGACACACACACACACAGACACACACAGACAGACACAGACAGACACAGACAGACACAGACACACACACACTTGAGTCAAACACACACTTGAGTCAAACACAGACACACAACAGGCTGCTGATCCTAAAAACAGAAATACTTCAAAGCACTAAAAAACGAAAGCCGCTAACCAACTTTTCTCACAGATGCGAGACAAAGGGTATGTGTTGGGCCTGGTGGAGTGACTGGAACATAATGTCATTAGGAGGGTTTCCCCAGGAGGCCCCCTTCTGAAATGAGCCGGGACGCGAAGAGGGCGACTATAAACAGCACATCACGCCTCTGCAATTAGGCCCGCGCCAGAAAAACACAACGAGCCGAGAGGGTGACCCGCACAATGTGATCGCGGTCCGCCGTCGGAAAAACTGTTACCGGAGACAAAAGAGTCTTCACAGGAATCCTTAGTTAGCAATTAAAATTAAGTTAATCACCGCTAAAGCATTTTCACCTGACTCGGCAATAAACCCTTTTTTTAGTGGCACCCAAGAGAGACACATTCTCTGATACTAAAAAGGGGGGAAAAAACTGAAAGGTTCTGTTTAGTGGTTTTTGTAGAGTGTAATGTTAATCATTATTTTTTAATAAAAGTGCGATTAACCAATAATCGCTGAAATTAAATACCATTCATTTCAAGAGAGTGTAAAATTGTGCTTTCATAAGAGCTCACGACGGGACTCTGCTGAGAAATGCTTCTGTTCACATTAGAGGGGCTGCTGATAGTAATCTCCACTCCCTGGGAGCATGGGAATGGCCCACAGTGAAGCATGGCAACCCCACGCCCAACCTCCCAGGCCCAAAACAGCAAGGCAACTCCCTCCCCCACATGCACACACACACACACACACACACACACACACACACACACACACACTCACTCGCGCATGCAGACGCACGCACGCACACACACACACACACACACTCACTCACTCGCGCATGCACATGCACGCACACACACACATACACACACTCGCACGCACACACGTGCATGGTGGGAACCCTCACCGAAAACAGCATGTTCTTCTTGTCCTGATTGACAGCTCTGGGGTCAGGCACGGGGTCAGTATGCTTGATCACCGACACCGACTCCCCTGGTGAACGGAGAGAGACAAGACTGGAAATAAGCATGCCGTCACATCACATCACATGACACAACACAGCGCTCAATACAGCTGCAGCGCTGATGCAACCGTACACTTAATGGTTCTGGGTGGAGGCAACACCAGAGTTAAGCTCTTCCTTTTCAGGCAAGGCAAGGCAGGCTTATTTACAGAGCGTGTGTCATACACTGGCAATTCAATGGGCTTTTTCAGAGGCAATAACTCTTGACTTTAAAGGCAATAACTCGGAGATCCTTTAGAGATGCCCTCGGCGACATGCCGTTGTGTCAGGTGAGCTCGGGGCTGGACGTGCCCGTACCTGTGAGGATGGACTGGTCCACTCTCAGCGTGGTGGACTTGATGGAGGTGATCCTGATGTCTGCCGGCACCTTGTCCCCAACTACAGGCAAAGGCAAAAGAACAACACAACATCTGGTGAGCTAGGAATGTTCCTTCACTGTAGAAGAAAGGGATAAAGAAATAAAGAAAGAAAGAAAGAAAGAAAGAGAAAGAAACAAAGAAACAGACAAAGAAACAAAGAAGGAAGGAAGGAAGAGTTAGAGAGAGAGAGAGGGAGAGAGAGAGAGAAACAGCCAACAGAGTTGGTGAAAAACAGCAGGTTCCTTAAAGGCAGGAGGTTCTCTTTGGGGAGCGCACAGCTGAGCTGCTCTTGTGTCTTGATGCCTATGGCCATAGTGGGCGGCGCAGATTGCTGCTGTAATCATGCAGGAAATGAGAGGTGCACAGAAACATGGCTCTGGGCATCCATCCGGCTCCACACATGTGGGGCCGTCCACGTGCGCACACACACACACACACACACACACACACACACACACACACACACACACACAGTACACACACACACACACACACACACACACACACACACACACACACACACACACACACACACACACACACACACACACACACACACACACACACACACACACACACACACACACACACACACACACACACACACACACACACACACACAGTACCAGGTAAACAACAGATCGAAGCGCCTCCAGTGCACATAAAGCCTCGAGCAAAAAAGAGAAAAACAAGTGAAGCTGCACGCACGCACACACACACACACACACACACACACACACACACACACTTAACTTCACTTCAAAGGCGAACGGCATACACAGGCGGCAAATGCAGCTCGATACAGCAGTGATGGAGTTAGCAGCACCTACCCCCCGTTTCTGTCCCATGCCCAGATCAATAACAATCTCTCGCTCGACCTCAGAAAACACACACAAAAAAGATTTTCCTTCCCGTCACCCTCGAGACCAAAATAAAAAAAACAAAAATACAGAAGTCTGACAGAAACTATTCGCATTCACAAATTAAACCACTACCCTGGAACTAACAGTGACGTGAATAAAAAAGTATAATTTCATATTCATATGCAAGAGCTTTCATTTATCTATCGACACATATGAATAGACGAAACTCAGCTCTGGTGTTGTAAGTGACTGGAGCTTCACTGTCCCAACATGAAAGTCCCAATATGGAAGGGTTGAGGAGCTACAGTACACTGCTCCAACCTTATTAAAAAGGGATGACCTGAAGTCAACTCCAGTGTCCGAAAAAATATGTTTTCATTTCTCCCGTTTGGTTGCTGTAGGTCATCCAATATGACTGTGGCAATAAAGGCAAGATTACTTCAATGATTATATGCCTCTCTCAATAGAGCCTCCTTCTGGTCAGGCAAAGTGATTTGCAATGTTGAGACCATCCAATCAACGAGAAGACACTGCTCACCAGGAAGGACACAGGCAGACAGGTTATGATCATGTTCAATGACCATAAGGCTAGTGGGCCGGGATGCTGGTACTGGTATTCTTCCACCTACACCCTCATCTTGATGCACCTTTTTCAGATTCTACCCCAGGCCTGCTCTAGTTGCCCTTACTCAGGGCAAGAGGATTTTCTCTCTCAGACTCTGCCCCAGGGCAGCTCTGGTTGCCCTCACTTAGTTGGGGCAAGAGGATTTTCTCAGACTTGTTTTCCACTTCAATCCCTCTTCCTCATATCGGGTACCACAAACCACTATTTCTGTACCAATGTAGCTGCGGTAACACTTTATAAACATCTCTCTCTCTCTGGCTCTCTCACACCCACCCACACACAGATAAGAGTCCCTCCTGGTCAGGGCAGAGCCAAAGCGAGTTTGAGCCAGTGGGGGCTGCAGCCGAAGGACCACTGGTCATCTCCACACACACACACACACACACACACACACACACACACACACACACACACACACACACACACACACACACACACACACACACACACACACACACACACACACACACACACACACACACACACACACACACACACACACACACACACACACACACCTCGCTGTTAGAAGACATCTAATCTAAATGCTAATGCATCAGGGCAGTTTGGGATGGCCCGCGTCCCTCGAAAGCGCAGCACCAAAGCAAACTGACTAACTGCACAAAGTAGCGACGGCGGTTACGACATGAGTGGGATTACGAGACGCGGGCCAAACAATGTGAAAATATGGACATATATTCCTGTATTGTTCTGGTGTCTTCACACCAAATGGGAGAATAACAGCAGCGAGATAATTGATATAATTTACATTTCAATTTAGTTTGCATTCTGAGGGATGCATTCATAAGTGGGTTACATCATATCAAACACAGCTGGTCCTGTCCTCAAAGTAAAATACACACACCACACACACATACACACACACACACACACATACTGTACACACACAAACACACGCGGTGCTGAGGAGAAAGGGGCATCCTTCCACGTGGAGGATGACCATGACGGACTTTTCCGAAACAGGTTAGCGGGAGCTGGGAGCTGGGAGCTGGGAGTAGCGGGGTGCAGCACCAGCGCTAACGCTACAGTAGCTCTCCCTCCCCCAGGTTTCCATCTCCTCAGGCCCTCTATAAAGCCTCCACCAACTCCTAGACCCACGCAGTGCAGAGGGGGGGGTTGGAGAGGGGGGGGGGGTGGATGTTTTCCATCTTAAAATTGGAGGGAAAGTTCCACTGTGGACCGGATTCACAAGCGTGGCGTAACGTTGGCACAAGTGACAATGAGAAGGCCGGACACAGGGGTGTAAAGACTGCTCTCTTTTATTTTTTTCATAAAGGGAAAACAAAATTCCCATATTCTCACTCGCGCTAAAACTCCACTCCAAGGCTAAAGAAAAGCAACCTTTTCCAAAACCCTACAAATCGAGGGACTGCGAGGCTGCGCTCTCGCTCTGTAAGCGTTCCGACGGAATCAACACGCACTAATCCGAGATGCAGGAAAAGCTGGATAATAAGGAGCTGGGAAAAAAAACGGGAATGCTGTGGAGGGACAAACAGCACGGCGGTTAGGGCTGCCATTTCGCTGGGGCCAGGTTTGGCCCACACAACTCTGGACTTCTCGCATTCTTCTTTCCCCGAGATCCTAAATTTACAGTTTCCATCTTTAGTTCTCCTCTTCAATACTGACAATTTGTGTTTTCTCGCTCTCTCTGTTTCTCTCTCTCTCTCTCGCTCTCTCTCTCTCTCTTCTCTGTCTCTCTCTGGACCGCTGCCTGACTCCACGTTTGTTTGGTACTGCTTAGCAACAGGCTGAGGCGAGGGAAGAAACAGAAGCGCGATAAGGGGGAGATAATTCCCCTCTGTGCAGCAGGCGCCATATGATGCGCAGAGGCAATCTACTGTGACCGGCACATTCCGCCGTCCAAAGCGCTTTTAATCCTTCAGATGCTAATTGCGAAAAAGTTTTTTTACGAAAGCACATTCTGAAACGCAGCAGTTCCCTGGATATATCTTCTAATGGCGTACATGACGGATAGATTCCTTCACGTTCTATGTAAAATATGAATCAGTGTTGGGGGAGGGGGGGGGGTTGATTCTCTCTTCTCTCTTTAATTCATTCACTCGTTTTTTTATTTTCATTCACGTGTTTTACTCGTTCGTCTACCTGGAGCCCTCGAGCAGGTGAACCCGGTGCACCCTTAAGTGGTCGTCGTTAGGGCACGTCATCCGTGTGTTCCAGAGCCGGCGGGACTGGGGACAGCTTGGGACTGGCCACGGCACTCAACCTTCCATCTGCGTCCCCCCCCGAATCCGTCATCCCAACACCCCAACGGCCGGCGGCCAGTCTTCCTGTGGCGGCGGGGGCCAGCCGTTTCCGCCGGGCCCTGACAGATTTGCAGTGTGAACATCCCTCGTCCACTCCAGCCTCCCGGCACACCACTGACCTCAGACATGGGGCCGCCCTCCACCGACAAGACTAGCCGCGTGTTTTTACAAATATGACAGGGAGACTCTGGGATGTGTGTGTGTGTGTGCGTGCGTGTGTGTGTGTGTGGGGGGGGGGGGGGTTGTGAAAATGTAAATTTGCATCAGAAGTACTAAAGACCCTCTCCATCGTCAGTACGCATGGGAAATCAGTAGCAGTCGTCTCTGTGCTGTGTGTGTGTGTGTGTGTGTGTGTGTGTGAGGCAAGGACTGCTGCGCTATATCAGGCTATCCTCCTGTCACACAACTCAATTAAATCGCATGCCTCCAGGTCACAGACGGATGTGGGAGGTGGTGGTGGTGGTGGTGGTGGTGGTGGTGGTGGTGGTGGTGGTGTGTGTGTGTGTGTGTGTGTGTGTGTGTGTGTGGCAGTGTACACACATGGGTTTATCTATCCGCCGGCACACCCTAAGTTAGGTGAGCGCGAGCTGGTGTGGGACTGCCAGTGTGTGCCAGATGTTGATGTTGACGTTGCCCCCCTGCCTGGTGCTGTGTGTGTGTGTGTTTATCAGCCAAGGCTGCTCCTACTGTGTGTGTGTGTGTGTGTGTGTGTAGGAATGTGGGCCTGCCCCAGCACAGTCCAGGGAGCTGCCCCGGAACAAAGGGAGGTTTGTTTCCCCTCCACAAACAGTCAGGTAGCACAACGCTTTCTCTCTCACTCACTCACTCGCTGATTCCCTCCCTCTCACCTCGGTCGACAGTAACGAGACGGCCATCACATACAAAACGCCGTCATCACACGCAAAACGTGCCGCTGTGACACAAAACACCAGCACATCATTTTTATTTCTCCGTCAGCTACTCCACCCGTCTTTCATTCATCTTTTAATTCCTCCCTCTCTCCACACATCTCCTCCCTCCATCTGGTCTCTGTCTCTGCCTCTATCCATCTTGTCGTGGTACTGACAGTAACCTAGAAAGAGATCCTGGCTCTTTGCGAACAAAAACAACAATCACCTAGTAACAAGCGCTGTGGCAAAACATCCCTCATGGTACGCATGAGCCACGAGTCAGATGATCGAGCCTGATCCACGCCGACGGCGTAGGAAGCCAGCGATGGGGGTTTGTTTTGTTTTGGTCACGTCTGCTTTGTGAGATCTTCCAATGGCTGCTGTTTTTTCGTGAACGCGAGCTGTGACGGGGCCAAACCCCCTCTTCCTTTTTCCTCGTTGCCTGGCTGCTCGGCGCAAAATCCTTCCTTCCTTCCACACTCCGCCACGGCGCGGAGAGATCATTAGCGAGCCAAAGTTTACAGAAACAAACACTAATTACTTTGATGACATGACCCTGTCCACGGGCACACACAAATGTGCAATTCACTCCGTGTGTGTGTGTGTGTGTGTGTGAGAGAGAGGGATGCACAGAAGTAACAACAAGTCTATTTTTAGTCTTGCCTAGACATGGGCTGGTTCACAGCATGAGTGGGAACATGTGAGTGTGTGTGTGTGTGTGTGTGTGTGTGTGTGTGTGTGTGTGTGTGTGTGTGTGTGTATGCGAGTGTGAGAGCGCACGGGCGGGCGCGGGAGCTGACAGACGTCGAGCCGCGTCCAGGTGGTTTCGGGGCGACTGACAGCATGGAAAAGCAGGAGAGGAGGAGCGATGCTGGAAATTTAAATGGGGGGCCCCTAAATCCAGCGTGAAACCACAGCCACTTTGCAGCTGCCATTTTTTTTTTTGTTTTCGATTTTTTATTTCGCTTCTCGCCAGCCGAACACCGAGCGGCAAACACGTCTCGGAGCTGGCACCATAGGAGACCGGTTTTGGAAAAGGGGGCTGGTGTGAATGGGTGCACCCGGCACTTATGTAATTCACTACGGGATAACCCCCCCACACCCCCCTCCCCTCTCCCCTCACTCCGCTCCAAACACCTGAGTGTGTGGTCAATGGCAGAGCATCAGCGGCACTCACGCTGGACGGAGAGACAGCGGTGAAGGGAGGGAAAGAGCGAGAGAGAGAGAGAAAGGGAGCAAGAAAGAAAGAGAGGACTCGTGTGTGGAAGATGGCAGCTGGTGAAACGCACTCGAAATCCTGGACAGAGTTGACAGAGTGGAAACGGTAGAAGAAAAAAAAAAAAGAAAGGGAAAAAAGAAAGAGAGAAAGAGAGCGAGAAAGAGAGAGAGAGAGAGAGAGAGAGAGAGAGAGAGAGACCACTCAGATGCAATGTTCCATTGAAGTCTCCCGACGGCAACAAAAAAACCAAGCCAGCCTCGAAGCCCCCCCCACCCCTCCATACACACCACCACCACCACCCCTCCGTGATGCCCCCATAAAAGGGCTCTCCCAGCGGACGGCTGCACGAGCAACATGAAAAATGGACGCCGCAAACAACAACCATTAAATCACTTGCAGGGCAGCATAATAACACGCTTGAGAGCGCCGTCGGAGGAGGAGGACATTCAAGAAGCCCGCAGTCAGACAGTATAATCTCACATTTGCATTCTTCCCACCCACTACGAGGCTGTATTTAGTCATCGCACGCATTAAACCACTCCATGCAAACGACTCCTGCTGGTATGGATGCTATACCCTACCATATGCTCCTCATCCATATGCCATCCCATTTACATGTATTTTACGTGCCATCCATGGGAACCGAACCTCCAGCCCGCCCATCAATCAGCCGTACCGTACCTGCCACCTCCACCACGTCCCCGGGGACGATGTCGCGGGCCTTGATCCTCTGGACGGCCTTCCTGTTCATGCGGAACACTTTGCCCATCTCCGGCTCGTACTCCTTTAGAGCTTCAATGGCATTCTCTGCATTCCGCTCCTGCGAGGGGGGGGGGGGGGAGGGTTGGGGGTATGGGAAGGACAAGCATTGTTTACATGGCCACCAGGGCAAGACCCCCCCACCCCTGACGATGACGAGAGATGAGATGATTGTTCCCCACAAATGTCAACACGTTTCCTGCGAGACAATGGAGATCTATCTAGATGATCCACTATGATTCATCAAGTGTTTGAAGTTTATATTAACTTTGTGTGTGTTTTGTTGCCTCCATGTGTAATGCTTACAGACTCGTACTCATTTGGGAATACAATGTTCTCGTGCAGATATGCAGCTTAATAGTGTAAAGGCAGAGCGACGTACAGTAGGAATATGCAGACATTAAAACTATCTGTCTAGCAAAGACAGGTGAAACAAATCCCAAATCTAATACTTGCATTTTTATACACCCTTGAAAAGTAATACCCATATTTTCACAAACATAATTGACAATATTTGTGTAACTGTGACTATGAAGACACGACCACGTTCGGCTCCATTGGTTAAATCCATGACAACCTCTGAGCAGCCTGAAGAGAGAGATTCTTTCTCACTCTAACACTCCCCACCTTCGCTCTGTCTACTTGCCCTGTTTGGGTTTTGATGACCTGCCAGAAACAAACTAATTGCTTCCCTTTGAGGGGACTTTTGTCCAATTACGGAGGAGAAGCATTGTCACAGTTAATAAGCAGCATGTCCAAAAAAATTTGAAAAATGTCACCACGCTGTCCACTGGCATTATGTGCACCTATTCAAGGACGGCTCTGAACAGCGCAAGCCTCTCAGGTGTCAAACGGGGGCAAATCCTTTCAGTAAGCAACCCCTCACTACTCCTGAAGCCTAGCTGGGAACAATAACAAAAAAAATGCTTTCCACTTGATGGGAGTAGGATCTTCTAATCTCTTTACGCCCTCTACAGACTATGGGATAAGAGGGGTGTAGTGTAGGCCTTTCTCACAAAGATGTATTTACAAAGCTTCCTACAAACTAATGTTTACATGAGTTTTCTTAGATAGATAGATAGAATACTTTATTGGTCCCCAAGGGGAAATTCAAGATTCTTTGCCTTTCTGGTTCATAATCAATGCAACCGTATGCTTATACTAGTAGTATATGTAGTAATACATTTTATATCATTCCCAAATGTGTTGTGATGGTACTGTATACATCTATGTGAAGGAGTGATACAAATCATTCGTCAGATGATTGCTGTTGCTGGTGTTTGGCCGGTGAGCGTGAGGTCCGTTACGCAGCCTCTGGGCCGTCCACCTACCTGCCAGACGCCAATGACCGCATTAGCCACCAGGATCAGCAGGATGACGATAGGCTCCACGAATGCAGTGGTGCCTTCGTCTCCCTCCTCGAAAAGGGCCAGCACCTACATTACATAAACAAACAAACAAACACACACACACACACACACACCTTAGTACTTTATAGTATTCTGCTGCAGAAAAACATCCTGAAGTTGCTTTAAGCTAAACGTGGTCTCCTGCCGTCCTTGTGTTGTTGACAGTATTTGCTCAGCCCTTGCAAGACCACAAAAAAGCACACCTGATGTCTGCGCTGAGCGTGCGGAACAGAGCTGTTGACCCGCCCAACCAGGCACTGCCAGGACCCAAAAAGGTGCCAGCACTACTTGTCGAGGCCCTGTTGGCGGGCACGGGCATGGTAGGTCATGGTCTACTCTCTCCGGCTGCTGCTGCTGCCGCCGCCCGATGCTGCCGCCCAACGCAGGTGCTGAGCAGGAACAAAACAGTCCTTTATTTCCAGCAGGGTGGACGGCCACGCCGTAGGAAATAAAAGGCGAGCGGTAATTTTGGAAAAAGAAATGGCCCTCTCCAAAATTTACGGCCACGCGGTTAAGAGCGGCTGGAGGATACGACCTTCGAGGGCAGGTATGCGGGATTATTGCGCTCTCCGACTCTCGCTCCAACTCGACTCGGCTCGACTCGGCTCCCACGTGTTGGCCGGCGTATGGGTTCTGGGAGGCGTCCCGTTGTTGCTGATGCAGAGAGCAGAGAGCAGAGAGCACTCGGCTCCTTACGCAATGGCCATTACCTTGCCCGTAGGACTGGGCACAGGCAGCGCACGCGGCAGGCCAAGTCATCTGCGTGGAAACTCCGCTCTGCTCGGGCGGCGGAGGCGTCCGCTGTTTCGGAGAGAGAGACAGAGGGGGCGCCATTCCTGAGTGATGGCCGTGTCAGGGGGAGTAATTAGCGTGGAGTCGGAAACAAAAGGAGCACGCCACACAATTAGTCTCTCCAAAGAAAGAACACACACACACAGAGACACACACACAGACACATCCCTCTGGAGTCTGGGGTGTGGGTGTGTGTGTGTGTGTGTGTGTGTGTGTGTGTGCGCTGGAACACCTGAGAATAAGTCAGGTAGAGGAAATGGTCATGGCTGAGAAACTCCCCCACAAAAAAAAAGAACCCTGACAGATAGATGACAGACAGGAAGGAAACAGTGCCAACACACGTCTGCACATTTCTCAACTGGCTGGCTTTAACACAAGCGAAGACACACTTTGAGAAGCGTGGGCTAGGCAACAAGTCCTAACATTCCCGCATCCGATACCGCTCCTCTTGCAAGATAGTGGCCTCACCTGATTCCGTGGTGCCCTGCAGCATGCCCTGCAGTGTAACTGAAATGGGTCATGAAGGGGATGGTGTGAAAAACTTAAACAAGCTGCTCTTCCAGTTTCTAACCCCCTACAGTGCCCCTCCTGGACTTGGCTGGCATAACACATCCTCATTGGCTGCTTCCATAGACCTCTGAAGTTCGCCTACACAACAAAGAACCAAAATGGCCAAAACCAAATCTTTGCCCATGTAAGAGGTCCGGGTGTTGATTGAAGCTAACTACCTACGGCGAGTTGCAATGCAAATTAGATTCCTGCTAACCCAGAGTTAAGTTTGCTGTCTTAATGTAGCCTGCCAAAGATCACAGGGGCCACTCGAAGATAGAGGATAAAAGTAAGTTGAGCAAAACGTCTGCATTTCAGACTTCTTCGTCCCCACTAGAGTTTAACAGGTGGAATAATTCAAAACTTCCATGATATTTTCCCATAGGAAGAATCACAAGATACCGGATCTCAAAGATGACAGCTTTTATGTAAGCGAACTTCAGAGGTCTATTTAAAAAAAAAAAAGCAGTTGCAAGTTGGTATAAGGCAATGAGGACATATAAAGTGAGTGTCAGTGGTGAGGAGAAACTACAACCATCACTCAATAGCATCAAGCAAAGTTCAGACAGTCCCTGTCCATCTTAGGACGAAAAAAAAAAAAAAAAAAAAAGAAGCTCTCACAGATCCCTTGAGCCAAATCAATATTTCATCGTTTACGACCGCATGTGTCTCGCAAAAGTTTCCTATGTGGCGAGGGTTTCATGGAGTGTTGACAGAGAGCAGTCAAATCCGTCTTTGGAATTGTGCTTCTCAAGAGCTTCAGTGAAGACCGACCTGCGCTATTAAAAATCACTTTGACATTGACAGAGAGGCTAGATCTAAGTATTAGACAGCATGGACACCATCTTGCGGCTAGGAGCACAGCGGCATCATGGTTCGGCTTTGCAATATATTGGATAAAGCAAAGACGCACTAAGTTTTATTTCAGATGGATATGTGTGGGGAGGCATCCAGTCAGTGTACAAGGGAATGTTGCCATTTGGCAGTCAAAATGTCATATCGTAAGGCCTTTGAGTTTTAGTGTGGGAAAGAGTTTACACAGAAAACCTTAAACAAGCAGATGAGAACACTGAGGACGCAAGAGACATCCCATTCAACGGCCGCCGGAATTTTCTCCTGTCACTTCCTGTACAACTCAACTGCTGTCCACTTAAAATGGCCACCGACATCCAGAGAAAATTAAAATTAAACAAACGACGACAAAAAAAAAAAAGGGCACTAAGCCATACTCTGACACTCACAAACTAAGGAAGTCTATCAATTGTCTGAGGTGACCTTTTTCTGGTCACGTTTCCCTTTCTAGAACTGTAATCTGTTTCTGGCCAGACAGACATACTGGCTTTGTGGGCATGTTAAAAAAAAAAGTGATACAGTACCATTGACAACTTGTACAAATACACTGACCACAGACAAATAACGTCCAACTAACCACTCGAAATAGTTTGGATTCAACTAAACCAAGAAAAATGGTTAAGAATCTACCACAGATATTTCCCCTATTCACAGAGGGCAAGTTGTCAGCTGCATATATGTAGCATTGTGCTATCTATGTCTTCAACGTTGGAGCAGTTGGAGAGAAACTATATGGCTTTCTCGGGTGTGTAATGGAGCCATAAACACATCATTTATAACTTCACATAAACCTCACTTTCTTCTGTGTGGCACTCCTGTCGCCTGGAAACCAGTCCCTTTGTTCTCCACAACATGCAAAAAAGTCAGCAAAGCTCAATGCCTCCATTTTAATATATTCAAACTGGCACACAAATGAGTTCAAAGTGTGGGTTGCTGCTCGCAGAAACCTCCTGCGTTGCGTGCCTCTACCCATCACAGGCTTCTCCGGGCTCTGACCGACATCCAAAACATACATCACAATGTCCTGCTTTCTCCACATCTCCCTTCTCTTTCTCTCTCCCTCTCTCTCTCTCTTACTCCCTTGTTCTTTCTTTCCTCTTTTCTCTTTCTCGGTCTCTCACATCTATGGAGTGATCCAGGTTGCACTCAGATTCAGTGCTTTTATCTTGGTTTATGTAAGACCGCAGGATTCCAAATGACTACTACAGGACTTTTTTCAGTGATATATTTTTTCCAAAAAAGTTTGTATTTCTAAAGGGAAGGACAATACAGACATGTTGATGGAGGGGGGAAAACGGCCCGTGGCAGTGGAGATCAAAGTCCCCCGAGCCGAGGGAGTTTCACATGTGGTCCACGGGACTGTTTCACAGCGGAGCTGAGGACTCCGGGGAGCGTACGACACGCAGCTGCTTTTGCGACGACGCTTTGGTATTTGCACAAAGTTCGGCGCATACAGTATATTAAAACAAACAAGGAAAACAGACCCCAACTTGTAACATTTTTTTTTACAGTATATGCGAAATGCTTGGAAAGAAAACGGAGGCGCCCTACAGATCGAGGCCTTTAAAAAAAAAAAAAAAAAAAAAAGCAGGGAAGAAAAAAACAAAACAAAAAGAAAAACACCACCGACAAAAAGCACTCTCCTAACTTGGCCATAAATGGCATCTTGGAGTGGTCCCAGCAGGAAGCCCCATCTACATTAGACCAGCAATAAAGCATCCATTTGACATCCAACTAATGTAAGGATGCATATGTGCCTCCAGGGACATGTGCACTTTAAAAGAATCATTAATTGCACAACGAGAGCAGATATCATGCCACATATTCCAGTTTACAGTTTAATGGTTTTTCCCCCCCAAGGCTCCAAAAATAGCGCGGCAATTCCAGTCCGACTAGTTGGGGACATAATGAATGGAAAACTCCTTTCGGCAGTTCAGGGATTCCCTCCACCGAACCCCAGCGCTCTCCCCCACCCACTGAGCCTAAAATGGTGGCGCTGATTTGGCAAAGTGTCAAGAAAACAGCAAACATTGCACTCCCTCCCAGCTCTGCCTTAGGTGACTGGAGCTGCCGAACATGGCGGCGCACGGCAGATAGGAGAGAGTGGACGACAGGAGAAAGGGTCAGATATGAAAACCAGTCATATCGTGGTCAGACGGGCATCACATGAGGAGTCTTTCGATAATACGCTTCCTGACATATTCAAAATAGCATGCAACCCTGACTTGATATCGGCTTGCCCGAAATGGCAGTGCACTTCCTGAAACACCTAAAGGGGAATGACACATTCTGGTCTTACACGCTTTTGCCTGCATGTTTTGCCACATAGGCAGCATATGTGATGCAATCTGGGAAAACCCTTCACATGGTTTTACCATTTTACCAGCTTGGTATGATTCTATTGCCATCCAAGCAACATTCAAGACTTTGGGAGGCTGGTATCCAGGATTTTGCTTGGATGCTAGGATGGTATCAGAATTTTAAGTTGGTGAAATTTCATCAGAGAGGGTTGAAACGGAGCAAAAATCAAGGATTTTTGAGTGCACCGTGTGAAGGGTTTTCCTAGAAGGCATATGAAGTAGGAGGAGGTGAGAGGGTGAGAGTGAGGAAGTGGTACTCACGAAGGACACGCAGGCCGCAAGCAGGAGGATCCTCACCAGGAGGTCCTCAAACTGCTCAACCACCAGCTCCCACAAGGACTTGCCTGGGAACGAGAGAGAGAGAGAGAGAGAGAGAGAGAGAGAGAGAGAGAGAGAGAAAGAAAGAGAGGGAGAGAGAGAGAGAACAATAGAACAATATGCTTTTCTATAGTCTGTATTAGTCATCTCTTGATGCATCTGTGTGAGTGGGTTTAGTGGTCATATCAAATCAAAGTAGGGAAGTAAATCCACACTACTAGCCCACTAACTCTGGTATTAAGGAACTCAACCAGTGTGTGTTTGGTGTGCGTCACTGAAACGAAGAACGACAGAAAAAAAAACCCAATGTGGATGGAGTTGCTTCATTAAGCATGGCATGTTCCTCTTCACGAGAAGAACACAAACACCACTCGGAGTAGTGTGACGGAATGTTCTCGGACATAATGATGGATCTCATTTCATGTGAAATTGTATTCATGTCCAGGGGCTTCATTTCTCATGCTGGCTACGGTGCGTGCTGATAGGATGCCTGTGAGAAGTCTCTGAACCATTTCCACAGGACGGGGAAGTCAAGGAACGGGGTTGGGGATGGATACTAAAGATTTAAGATACCAAAGTGTGTGTGTGTGTGTGTGTGTGTGTGTGTGTGTGTGTGTGTGTACAGTGACGCTGAATGTGAACGCTGAGCTGGTAAAGGAAGATTAAGAACACAGTGAAAAGATCAATATTTACCTTCTTCCGCTGGCAGTTCTGTCAGTGTCAGACCAAAACAATCCATGCAGGAATGAGATCCGAGTGGAAGAGGAGGAGAGAGAGAGAGAGAGAGAGAGAGAGAGAGAGAGAGAGAGAGAGAGGGAGGGAGGGAGAGAGAGAGAGAGCAAAAAGGAGAAAGAGAATAAAACTGATTAGCCTCACAATAAAGTTTGATCAAACACATACACATACATATAAACTGATAGATTACAGTGGGCCTCCGATCATTTTCCTGATTAAAAGTTAGTTACGGGGAGACTCAAAACACAGACTTGCTTGCAAGAGTGAAGAGTTTAAAGTCATGAATAATTAACATGTGTTCTGCACATGAAAAGTGATACATGATACAGTGACTCGAGATCAGATGTCAAAGAAAACAACAACAGTATCACTTTTAGGAAAACAGATGCCACATAACACCACAGCCCAAGCAGCACAGAGTGGGGGAAAGTGGCCACGTGAAATGTACACAAGCATTGTACAGTAAATATGCTTTTCCATGGGAGTTCCCTGCACCTGCTCCACCCTAAAGGGTATGCTCCAGTGGAAACTGTAGTTTGTCTCTACATGGAAGAATGACAGGCTAACCCTACACTCAAACCGAAAAGGTTATCTTTAAAAAAAAAAAAAAAAAACTTCTCTAAAAAGGACACCTGCGCTCAGGCCGAAACTACTGGAGGATATGGGTGTACTGTATGTACCCAGCCATGGCCTCCTTGGAGTCATTTAGAAGTTTCTAGAAGGGTCCTTTGAAGCCATGGCCTCCTTGGAGTCATTTAGAAGTTTCTAGAAGGGTCCTTTGAAGCGAGTGGGTAATGTAGCGCACGTGGAGGCGGTCCTCATGGCAGTCCTTAGCGCACGCTATAAGAGGCATTAGCTGCACTGTAGGCTACTTCCTACACTTTTACCACAGAGTGCTTCAAACATAGCCACAGCCACAAGCTATCCTCTTGTCTTCTTAGACCGGCGGGAGGTTAACTTTCACATTTACATTCATGTCCATTCATGACTGACACACTCTGTCGTGGTTTCCTGCCAAACTTTGCAGAAAGGGTAACTGCTTAAGCACATCTTGGCCTGCTAAATGAACATGAACTAATTCAAAACGAGGTTAAAAATGTCTCGTATAGCCTTGAGCAGAGATGTTCTATTCGTGCTTCCTTGCGTGGTGTTCATTTATCCCAAATCAATCAATTATCAGTGAGTCAATCGAAAAGGTTAGCATCCACAGCACCTCCAGCAGGTAATTGCACCTGTATCATACTCTGATCTAACCTCAGTGCATTATTGTTATGAAATTATTCTCTAGAAAAACAAAAATGTACAATCAAGGCCCACAAACTGCATGCTTAGGGGAAATCACTGGAGCTGAGTGGCCTCCCTCACAATCTGCTTTTGTCCAAGGTCAGGCCTCCCTGGCATGCATTTGAGTCCAGCTCGGCCATCTGTGTGTGTTTCCCTCACCTTATCTACAAGGAGGGCTTCCATATCAGGCAGCTTAGTCCACTGATAAAAAAAAGGGAAACCCCTGTAGTGACTAGTCACCGGGGTCTATCCATGGCAAGCAAAAAAAAAATACCTTTCTTTCAAAAAGTTCTGTCAAATACTAGAGCAGATAAGGTCGGAATGTTCCAGAAAATCTCATGCGACCAAAAAAAAAAAAAAAAAGCCAGCTTGGAAAACAGACAGCAGCACCATGACGTTTTCGGCTGATCGCCGACCAAACACACTCAGTAGGAGGCCAAAACTTGAAATGGACACCAGACAGGAGGTACATGTGCCGAGGAAATAAAAATTGTTTCTTTGTTGAGGGGTTTTACAAAAAAAAGACTCACAACTACACACTGGAACTGTACCGTGTCTCCAATCAAGAGCCCAGCCAAATCAGACGAGCCTTGCAGCTATTTCCACAAACACTCAACCACAAGGAAAGATTGGGGGGGGAATGAGGCACATGTACTACCAACAACCTGAGGCTTTTAAGAAACAAGTTCATTAAACTGTTGTGTATTGACTCAATGAGAAGGCACTCAATAACAACACAGAGAGACTTCATGCTTGAGAGAACAAAGGAAGGACCATCTGGCCATCTCTCTGCGTATGCCTTTGATTCTTGCCGGAGTATGGGCCAGGGCCTACATGACTGATTTTGCGAGCACCTGAAAATGTCAGTTCAACAGTGACTCAGAAGTTCATTCTCAGAAGATAAGAGAGGGAAAAACAAACGGGCCAAAAAAACAAAAACAAAAAACAATTAGAAATGTTTCAAAACCTTTGAAATGTTTCAAAATGTCTGATGTGTTTCTCTGCCATCCTGATATGACCTGGGCACAAAAGGTACTTCATGATTGTTGTCTAGTAGGCCGTGTTGGCACACACAAATGAAATCAGTGCCCAACGCTTTGCTGTGTAGGCAGTGGAAAAAGTCCCCAGAAAAGGTCTGAAAAAAAAAAAAAAAAAAAGAAAACATCCCAATGTTTTCCATGCTCCAGGTGCCTGACATAAGCTCTTTTCCCCGTTACAGTACCTCCCCGCTTGTGTAATGTTTTTATGGCAGACAGACTGGCTGCAGCGCCAGACCTGGGAGACAAAGGGAGTCTTGGTGGTGGAGAGGGAGGGAGGGACGGAGGAGGGGTTGAACCGAACGGGGTTCCCCAGCCGCCCAGTGCCAAGGATTCCCTCAGTCATCTGGGTTTTGTCAGACTCGTCCTGCCCAGGCACATTCCAGCATACTGACTTAGCCCAACCCTCACTCGTTCGTTCTCTCTCTCTCACGCTCCCTCTCTTTCTCCCTCTCTCCCCCTCACCCACTCTTGTTGCTGTACAATCTCTTGCTCTCTCTCTCTCGCTCTCTTTTGCCCTTTTCCTCACTCACGCTCATGCAGACGGTGAAAACAGGGGCCAGTCTGTTTACGCGCGGAGCTCGAAGGGAAACACTTCCTGGACACAGTTGCCAACAACATTGGCTTTCACGCCCGCGTCCAGGGTGCCAGAGGGTAGTGGAGAGGAAATCTATTACCGGGCCGGGCTCCGGACGGCTGCAGCACACAGCCGAAGGCTACCCGGCGTAATCCGGCCAAAAAAAAAAAAAAAAGAGGAACCGCAAGGGAGCAGACCTCGGTGTCGCCTCCATGCGAAACATGTCATCAAGTTTATGAGAATGCGAGATTTAAAAAAAGCAAACGACACAAAATGGCAAGAGAGAGCACAGCAGCTGCGGGTTGGACCTCGGCCCCTTCTCTTTTCTCTCCGTCTCTCGCTCTCGGCCAGAAGTGTATGAAGTTTTCAAAACAGGTTGCCATGGCTACTTGGCGCGCGGACCCGGCTGGAAACTGCGTTTCACTGGGTGACGTGGCTCACGGTTGCGGAGGGAGTGTTCAAAACTCACTCAAAATAAAGTGTTATGCAATGCTTAGGGCCTCTCTCTCTCTGTGCATGCACCTCATGCAGGCCAGGGCAACCCTGCTCCAACTCAGCACTTCTCCTCATACCCACCCACCACTCCACCCACACTTCTGGATGGTCTCGCACTGACTGCTCGCAATCTGACAGCAAAGACTCCGACTGCAAATCTATCCATCTCCACTGCACTGCAACAACAACACATTACAGCAGCACTTTAAAGCAGGAAAATGATCTAGGTCTGCATTCACCATTCTCCTAGTCTTAGACTAATCTGGTACTATCCTAATCTCAGTCTAGATGACCAAATCAAGCACGAGACAGATGTCATACCGCATCGATTCATACAATTGAGATGCTAAGGTGCCAAGTTGAAAACCTTTGGCACAGTGGAGCACAGCCACCCATAGGAGATGAGGGTGGTGGTGGTGTTGCACGAGGCCATCACAGAGTGTGTGTGTGTGTGTGTGTGTAAGGGGGGGATGACTCAGAGAGGCGACGATTTGAAGGGCTCGCCTCAGCACCCTCCCCTCCAGCAAACGCGGGGTACCCTTGGCTCGCATCATAAATCTGCATCCGGGAGAGGCGGGCGGGGACCGGGGGGGCTGATGAAGACGGAGCCAGCGCCTGGAGCTCAGGTGCCTAGTGTCGCTGTGGAAGAGGACCAGACGCTGTGCTGTTGTTAGCCTCCCCGCCGCCATGTTTTAACACTCAATTAGGCGCCATCGACTGAGCCAGCACACACACACAGACTCTTCAGACATTACAGATAGCAGGAAGCCTTTTTTCTTATCACTCTCCTTGAAAAATAAGAAGATAACAGACGACATGATCGCAAGATAATATAGCAATTAACATCTCAGACCTTTTGATACTGTTCCAGACAAAAACACTGTATGGTTTAAGAACTACTTTTAGCAAGAAAGTGATCTTCCAAATGAGCCTCACTAACAGAAGAAATAAATCAGAATAATACCAGTATGATAGTTCCAAAGCGTCCTGCTCCAATACCTTGGATATCTGAAGTACCTAGATTACCTTCCTTGAGCAGAAATGATTTTCTACTTTACTATGTGCCCCAACCTGAGCACTCTACAGAAAGTAGACTGAAAGAATCCTCACAACTATATCAAACATCTAAGCCTGAAGCCTTTCAAAAGCAACCAATTCCCACAGTTCAGATCTCATTCTCCTGAAACAACAGATGTCCAACGTAAACAAAGGCATCCCCGGTGCCAACATTATCATCACTCTGCCTACAGCAAACGACAACGGACTTTACATAATGATATATCGAGCTGCAAAGTATAACTTCAATTTCCAGCTGCTGATGTGTATTCCCTTTTGTCACTGCGACTAAACTTCTGAGGAGGACATCATTAAATCAACTAAATATTTGAAATGGCCATAGACGATGCCGAATAATCATCATCATCATGTTCACTTTCCCTCCCGATACATTACTGGAAAGAGAGGAGAGATCAGATCAGTGGGACTCAACATCATCCTGTCAGATAATCATGTTCACTAATACCCCTAAACACAGCACAGCCTGTGGCTCCGTCCTCCACTCTTGTGCAAGGCACTGACATGGCTGTATCTCATTTCCTCCAATGAGGGCAGCTGCCATACCTCTGTTCATAATCACCTGCTTGTCAGCGCAGCGACGTGCCCCTACCTGACCGACGGCCTTGTGCAAGAGGCCACGGCATGACAGCACAGAGTGAGTGTAGCTAGCGCTAGTGTTTGCTATGTACGCCGACACACACAGCAAATGTCCCATGACATGAGGAGACCGTAGGGCCGCTCTGAGAGCCAGTGGCTCTTCGGACAGACTACGCCTCTGAGCGGAAGGGGGCCGAGTCTGGTCCAGATGTGGGCCACACATCACGAGGCAAGTCTGATGATATATGTTTCTATTTTTTTTCGTCAACACTATCTTAAATATTTTTTTCTTTTTTTTAGATTTCTTTTTATTTTCATGAATGATACACTGCCTGGAGAGCACTTTCAATTTCATTGTACCTGTAACAATGACAATAAAGATCTACTCTACTCTACTCTACTCTACTCTACTCTACTCTACTCTACTCTACTCTACTCTACTCTACTCTACTCTACTCTACTCTACTCTACTCTACTCTACTCTACTCTACTAAGCAACCCAGCAAAGTCAAGAAAGCAGAGCAACTGAGGGCAAGGTCCAGGTGAAGTGAGGTCCACATCCTTTTATGTAAGAGCCAAGTAGCAGTGTTTCCTGGGCAAAATACCACGGAAAAATAGGTAACAAAAGATCTCGCGGATTTCATAGCCCCATCATTCAATACCAAACGCTGCCATGCAATATGATTTCCTATGTGCCATACTTCAACCAACTGGCACAGAGGGGGCAATAAGATTGCGTAAACTTATAAATAAGGATTTAATGAAGACTGAATAAAACAAGGCATGTTCTTCAAAAAACTCTTCAAAAAAGCTCTTTTTAAAAAAAAAAAAACACATTGCATGGCTGAAGCGCCTACACACTCCGAGAGCAGAGCTATATGCCACGGCCCTGTCTGAACGCACGCAGAGCTAGAGACAACACGAGATGAACTGACTTCACAAGTGCTGCTGAAAAGACATCTCCCCCCTCCCCCCCCCTCGCTGACAGTGAGTCAACGGTCCGACACAGAGGAGGTGGCGACTTCGGCAGTGGGAGGTGAGAATCGGAGACAAGTGACACGCCGGCGCAGGCCCCTTCGAGCGCTCTCGCTGCATACACTCAAGCTCGAGCGAACGACGGCGGAGAGGACGGCGAAACCCACCGCTCGTTTATCTGGAGTCCACATCCGCAAGCATATGGCATCGGCTCAGTAACGATAGACAATACCCAAAATAACAAAAGATAAGACTCAAGACTTGTGCAACAGTACTGCATCACATGCAGGGGGAAAAAACAAACATACAGTAGTCTGTGTGTTTAACTAAGACTGCAAGTGCATGCAATGCAATGTATGCATGCAACATGAGTCAAGACCAACAGTATCAGTAAAAGTAGAAAACCGTTGAAATAACTACTGAAAACACGTCAAATGACAAAGCAAAGATCAAATCATTCCATACTTCATGTTTTAGCAGGCCTTGTACAGGCCTTTTGTAGATTCTTAAGACGTTTAGAGAAGTGAAGGGTTTAGAGTTATGTACTTGGGCCTACTACATTTTCACATCATGCTCATGCACCTTGTAAGCATTTCGTAGTCTCTTGAGCAATACTACTGTACATCAGCATTCTATGTTCTCGTAGGAGCAGGGCTGCATAGAACAAGAAGCGGAGTAGAAAAAGCAGAACGTTTTGAAGGGTGTTATGTGTGTTTGTTCTACTACACGCAGTACACTTCTTATTGGCCAACAGAGCAATAGAGCGTAACCCACAGGAAGGGTGACGGTTGAGAAGAGAGGAGATAAGAGACAGTCGTAAAAATGGAGGGATGATGACGAGAGAAGCGAGCTTATAGTGATGCTTATACCCCCACACCTCTCTCTGTCACTCTCTCTCCCTCTCTCTCTGGCGGACGCAGGCGTGGTTAGCACTTCCATCAGACCCACCTCCAGCCGGAGGCACGGCCGCTCCGCTTCCACAAACACACGGCTACAAAAGAGCCCTGTTAACGGCCCGCCTGTGTGTGTGTGTGTGGTGTGTGTGTGTGCGTGCGTGTGTGGCTCACATTGCGCAGCTAGGAGAGCACAAACATCCTCTCCACAGCTCTCAGTGCACAGCTGCACAGAGAGAGAGAGAGAGAGAGAGAGAGAGAGAGAGAGAGAGAGATGCAACTTCCTCTAGACACTTTGCGGGCACACAACTCGCACCAGAGAAAAGAGAAAGGCAAAGGCACAGCCAACCAATGAAAGGAGACGCTTCTCCCCAACACACAAGCTGTCTTCTACACTACAGTAAGCAAGAAAACACAACCATGTTGCTCTCGACCGGCAACTACACTGAGTGCCAGGCCCGAGCTGTGGTACCAACATAAGCACACTGTCACTTGGCTGTCGAGTAAGACTCAAGTCTGCAGCAGCACCTGCACTGAATAGACTTGGGCTTAAAAGGCTTAGGAACAAGCTTCTGTCACTGAGAGTGAGTAAACAGCATTATGTCAACGAAAGGACCATGCAGAGTGCCACGGACGGACAGACAGACAGACAGCTGTTCACCGGCCCCCTGACTGAGCCAATGTGCCGGGCAATGTCTGTCCCTGTGTCTTTATTTCTTTCCCAAAGCACTTATTTGCCAGTCGTCCTTTGTTTAGACAAGGCTGACCCAGAGCTAAAAGACTCTTATAAGGTCAAGAACAGGTAATAGCTGACGAAGACATCAGTCGGCCAGCACGTGGGAGCCGGGGATCCCCTGGTACTAGGCTCAACACGCGGAGGTGTGTGTGTGTGTGTGTGTGTGTGTGTGTGTGTGTGTGTGTGTGTGTGTGTGTGTGTGTGTGTGTGTGTGTGTGTGTGTGCGTGTGCGGTGGAGGGGGGTGCCAGTCTGATCTTAATTACCTAAACTCTAGCTTAAATCAACCTAAAGGTCTTGAAAAATGGAAAAAGAAAAGACTAAGAAAAACACAAAGAAATTGATAGCTGACTTTGAATACAGCTTTGGAATCTAGTTATAGTGATATTTCCTCCAACTGTAGGTATATTTCCATGCCTGCTAGAGGTCTTCTGCAAAGAGGACCGATGTGTGGTTTTAAAAGGTCTCCTAACAATGGGACACAGTTATGCAATACATGTCTATGGCTATGCAACCACAACCATAACCATGTCATTTGGCCAATGTGGCAAACCTTACAAAATCATTCTTTTCAAGTGACCTACATGCAAACTGACTTGGCCATTGACAGAGAAACGAGTCTAGGTGTGAAAATACAGCTCTCACCTTCATGTGTCAACTTAAAGTTACAGTCTCAATTTATGCTTATCATTTATGCTTATGCACCTGATCAAATGGAATTGGGAAACAATAACTAGTGGCAACATGAGATGTGTAACCCTTCTCTACATTCAGTCAACTTTTTTGCACTGAAATAATGCATGTGTATGGTTGTGTGTGTGTGTGTGTGTGTGTGTGTGTGTTGCCATAAAAATGTAATTAAAACCATGTGCATCTCCACTATTAACATAGACCACAAAAGACCCTTCAGTTCCACCAGAAAACCCTTCACCACTGCTCCCGTACAGCACAGCGAAACAATTCCATTACAGACATATCATGCAAGTAGCTGATAGCAAATTGATTAGCGTCCCCCTCCTAACCCCGAACTGACATACACAAACACACTCCTTTCTATTTTATGGCCCCATAGTTGGAAGCTAGACCACGGAGAGAAGGCCTCATGTTCTAATACTGGAATGTTATGTCTGCGTCTGGGAGACTGGCAAGTCGTATATCTTTCCCTGGAATGCTGCAACAGTACCTCCTATGGCGAGCTGTTTCAAGGAATGCTGGAACTTTACAAGGAGGTTCCCTCCAGAAGGGGGGTTCTCCCAAGCACCGCTCCGTCTCTGCATGTCAAGCTTAGCCAGAGGCCAAGTTTACGGCACAGAAAGGAACAGATACGTTTGTGTTCCAGGATGTATAACAATAACTCAAAGGGAACAAAAAAATGAAACAAACCTACAGATGGCTTGTTAAAAAGCTTCAGCGTCAAAGGTGAACATGAATAACCATGAATCTGGAACCACTATGCAACACACATCCCTTTGAATAGTTTTCTACTTCTGACACACAGAACTAAGAAATGAACCGCCAACTCCATCTATATACAGTATATTTAAATATCCCTCAATGTACTGTATATTTCTCTGCAAACACATCAAGTCAGGATAAACAATCAAATAAAAACCAATTACATTTGAATATATACGCAGTATGTGTGGTGGATTTAACAGTTGCACAGTGAATGCATAGTGAACACAGAATGAGGAAAGGGCATTCCCTGCGACATGTATCTCTTCGCTATAACCGGCAGGAAGTTGACAGCTCAAACAGAGAGAGACGCTATCTCAACAAGATGTTGCTTTTTCCATGAAGTCACCACAGGCCTTCGGGCACCGCAGCCTCATGCAACAAAGGGCCGCTCTGTCGCCCTCGCAATTACTCCCGTCACAGCCGGGTCCGGCGCGTCTCTGGTCCAGCTCCGGCCAAGAGTCAGACCGTTGTGTGTGTATGTGTGTGTGTGTGTGAGAGAGAGAGAGAGAGAGAGAGAGATTGTATGTGTGTGTGTGTGTGTGTGTGTGTGTGTGTGTGTGAGAGAGAGAGAGAGAGAGAGAGAGAGAGAGAGAGAGATTGTGTGTGTGTGTGTGTGTGTGTGTGTGTGTGTGTGTGTGAGAGTGTGAGAGAGAGAGAGAGAGAGAGAGAGTGAGTGAGTGAGTGAGTAGCGGTCATGTACAACAGGCCAGTGTGTTTAAAAATAGAAACAGTGTTGTTTTAGTGTTGAGCTTACACAGAGTTCAACCTAAATTGTGCTGACACACACCGGTGTGGGGGCAGTTAATAAATGCTTGCTTTTCTAGGACCAAATGAACAACATCACGAGGGCGGCAACGGACCTTGCCTCTCAGAAAAAGGCAAAGGACCATGCCATTTGCTGATGACAAGTTTCATCAAGCAAAGTCTCAGTGAATCAAAATACACATTATGTTCGGGGCACACGCACATCGTTTTGCAGTGCTGGAGGCTACTGAGAACCTCATTTCACCGGACGAACCACACGCTCATTTCATATTTCATTTTTCATCCCGGTAAGAGAACAAAAAGAATGGACTCCGTGAATGCTCTGCGTAACGGACCATGTCCTCGTTCAAAACACTGAAGGATATTGGAGCCTAAAAGTTTCACAATGTAGTCTACAGTATGCCAATAGGTCAGTTCCACCATTGAGGAAGTGTAAAACTGGTTGCTCAAGTTTTTTTTCTTTCTCTAGGGTATCGCAGTCACAGGTGCGGTAGCCTATCTAACTCCTGTAAAACATTTCGTTCACTAACAAAAATGAAAGTAGGCCATCCTAAAATTATTTGTCAAGGCGCGGGTCGATTTTAAGATGTGCATTCATCCGTCACATATGCATTAAATAGACTTAGTAGACCAGAAAAAAAAAATCAACCAGACGCAATTCCTGTGACTTGACATGGAAAAGTAAGATACTTCATCTTACTGAGCCAATTTAAGACGTTTGAGAACTTGTCTGTAGGGTTAATGTTACGTCCGTGTGAGCGTATTGTGCCACGGCAACCGAACGACATGCGGAACAAAAATAAGAGCAACGCACCAGGCTCTTAGCTGGATACAAACACCCTGGTTCCACTCCTCTTACTCGCACACGACTCTTACTCGCATGCAGTGACAGTAGGCTTGCCAACAAACCACACGATGTCCGCAAAACTCACGGAGCTGTATGTTCGCCTGAACAGAGACGCTCACCTGAGCGTCATCGGAGAGCTTCTGGTTTCATCTACACATCTACACACAATTAGGAGAATTTCACATAACTATTCTAAAATACAAACCCAACCATCAATCGAAACAATTCCATAAGTAGCCATAATGACGACTTACAACTAAGCTTTCTGTCCAGACATGTTGCCAGAACGCAGTAATATATGCCATTTTAATAAGAAATGCTTTTCCTGACGAGGAAATGAATTATCCGCTCCAAACACAATTAATTTTGGCTGCGTGCGTTGTAAAGGATGTCCGAACAATCAAATGCACTGCATCAATACACTGCCGTGACATGCAATGGGCTACATGTTACTCACCATTTGGTCCATATTTTTCCACATTTATTTTCACTTGTTCGAGAGTCAGTCCAGTGTTTTCGTTCACACCGAAGTTTTCTAAAACTTCAGATGCTGTTTTAGTGTGGGCGTTTTCCATCTTAGAGCACTGTCTACAACAATGACTTCAAATACATGTATTAATATAAATAAAACGCGCCTAAGCTGAGTCTATTTTTTAAGATATGTAACAAAATATATTTCTAACGAGGTGCGCTCTGACCGCCAAGCGGAGGTGGGTCGGTGATGACTAGCCTACCACCTGCCCCTTCTGCAAGCCGACGAGTTCAGCCGTACCTCCCGAGTCCGAGTTGCAAAGCAGCTATTACCCAATCGGCGAGATTGATATCTTCACTTCATCGGAAGGTGTACTTCTCTCATAAGATCCGCCTCTTTTTCGTGAGAGAGCGTGTTTGAGCACCGACTCGCGCTCCTATTGGCTCGCATTACCTGAGTCAAGCAGAGTCACTGAACCGCCATTGCGTGCCAGCATTTCTTTGAATGTAGTCACGATTGTGTGAAATTCAGAAACAATATTTCGGATATTGACTAATTATGAGTTAAATAAGGACAACAAGTACTGCAGTAAATCTACACTTTCAAAATGTCCGACTTCAGAATGGTTTAATTAAGAGGTCCTACAGTTGTTGCCAAAAGTGTATGGTGAGTTGATATGTCAAGTTTTTTTGTTGCAAATATTCTTACCCAGCTACATATATAGAACTCTTCAGTGCAGCGTGCATTACACAGATTTTTGCAACCCTCTACCAAACATACTGTAGACACAGCCAAATATGTTCCACTTCCCTTCCTCTGGTTTTGCCAATAGAAGATAACTAAAAGGTGTGTGCAGATGATATCCTCGGTAAGGTGGGTAAGACCTATCATACAAAAAAATCAGACTGTTGCAATTCTGTTCCTTATTTTTAAGTTGCAGTTTGTTGACGGTAGGAATTGAATTCATCAAAACAATAACAAAAACAGTAGCTCATACTATAACATATAAACACGGGCAAAGCTCCATTTTGTATATGCTGGATGGAGGTTCTCACAGAGTTAAAGAATGTTCCACACTCCTCTTGAGCGCTTCAGGCTCCCAGTGACATACCTGCAGTATGAGGGTGGTTGGTGCCGTATGGTGGCCCAGCTCCGCATTAGCGGGAACTGTGGAGGAACAAGGTGCTCCAGTTCTGTCCAGCCTTACAGCGAGGTTTGCTCCTCCAGCGCACACCTATATATAGAGCCGGGGCCTAATGTGCACCATTGTGCTAAAAGTTGTAGACATGCCACAACTGTCTTTAACAACGTCTGCGAAATCTACAAGGTGTCACCGACTGGTGTTTGGCGTAGGCTATTCTGCATTGATTTCGGTTGAGAGCAAAATATTAGACATTTTCTAATCCTCAGTGATTTCCTTGCATAGCTTTTAGTCTTTACCATTGTATTGATTAAGACTAAAACATATGTTACTTCAGTAGTTATCAATAGACAATGCAGTGCCATAGGCATTCACCAAACAATGCTGTGCGAAATAATCATTCCCAGCATTGTCTTGGTGTATTTACTGCATTGTTCTGGTGCAGCATTCCCATTCAGGAATACGAGCCAACTCTCCTGTCAGCTGCCAGTCTCTTCCTTGTTATGCAGGTGGACTCCTGCCCTGCGTTTTCCGTGGTGGATACTGAAGGAACAGAGGCAGTGAGTGAGGTTTGCACCTCAGCGTTCTCTGTGCTGCAGCGCGGGCATTGGTATTCACCAGGCTTTGCCACTTAATCAATTACCCACAGTGACTGACTCCATTCAGAGAATCCACCGAGATTTGGACAGAGACGCCCCCAAGGGCTCATATTTGATGGCTGAGGCGAAAATATACAGATAGATGGATAAATGGGTGATATATATTGAGTGTCTCGCTGCCAGAGACCAGGTGACATTTTAGCACCTGCTGCAGCCATCTCTGAAATATTTGTGAAAATATCATACAATAAACACATAGATATACCACAGGTTTAAATGTATACACGTGTGCTTAACTATAAGCACACATATGCCTACGTATGTGTGTAGGATGCGTTGTCATACCACTACATTAGAGTGCACAGCACACACTGAAACAGCAGCAGCAGCGGCAGCACTCCAGCCCAGCAGGGCATAATGTCCTCTCTGTTCACATATCATGTAGCTGCAACACAAGATAACTTTCACATCACAACACAATTTATTCAAAACGAAACAAACTGCCACAGTCATGCCCCCCCTCGGTGGCCGACGCCAAAGGGTAGCCCTCGAATGCCAAAGTCCTGACGAAAGGGAAATCCTCCCCCTCTCTCCTTCTCTCTCTCTCTCTCTCTGTCTCTCTCTCTCTCTCTCTCTCGTTCCTAACACAATGGCTGCCTGTCTCAGCTTGGCCACTACTTACACCATATTTTCCATACAGTCCTCTCTGTTTTCCAGCTGTATTTGACTTCACCTCTGCTTACACTTGTTATTTGCATTATGGAAATGGGCAAAGGCCTTCCACGCAGACAAGGGAAAAAAATGAAAATTTGGTCTCTTAAACACCCTGCTTGGCATACCAGTGAGTAACCACTGTGTTTTGCTTATTAGCCTCTCGGCTTGTGCAAAATGGTCTCATTATCGCGTATGAAGAGTACATCAGGAATAATGTGATGGAGCAGCGCTAGGCTAGGAGCCTAGCGGGAAATATACAAGGCTAAGTCTGACTGAGTCCAAGCAAGCTCTTGTGATAAGACGTGGGACTTGCAGAGTGTCGATGAAAAAACTGTCGTCAGTAGCTGCGGAGCCGGGCTGAAGTGGCAGGAGTTGTGACTGGTGAACGCTGGCAGTCAAAACGATGGCGATGCTGCTGTGGCGGGTGCCAATGACTTTGAGTCAAGGAGATCTGGAGCGAGCCTGAGGCTGGGATACAAGCCTGCTGCAGCAGCTGCACCTGACAGGGGGGAGGCGGAGAGGAACCCCCACCTACTCAACACACACACACACACACACACACACACACACGGATACGCACACATCCACACACACACACACACACACACACACACACATACACACACAACATTCTATCACAGATGTGCACATACACCAGACACATGCGCACATGCACACACACACACACACACACACACACACACACACATACTCTCACACACACACACACACACACAGACACGCACACACTCTTCACATACGAAGACACACTTTCCCCATCACACACACCACACACACCCACTCACAGATACGGACACACACCCGACACACGCGCGTGCCCACACACACACACACACACACACACACACACACACACACACACACACACACACACACACACACACACACTCTCTCTCTCTCTCATTCAAATACACACACACACACACACTCACACACATCCCACCCACAGACTCACACACTCCTCTCCTCCTCGCTCGGCTCCCCTTCACCCACCCCAGACGGGGGAATGCTGCATCTGTGACGCAGTAGTCGTCTCGGAGGATACCGCAGAGGGAGATACCAGTGCGCTCACTCTCGGCTCATTGAGAAAGAGCAGTCGCATTCTCTCGCACACCCGCCCAAATGTCATCTAACAAACAGGGCAGAGGGGTTCACACGGGCTTACAGACAACAACCTCTGCAATAACATTAGTGTTGTGGCATCCATGTTTTTTGGATGTCAAAATAAAATGGGAGTGAAAAAAAGGAAAAAGACGTCAAAGGAAGAGCATTAACAGAGCCAAATAATAATAATTAAAAAATAAATAAAAAAAAATAGTCAAACGATTAGCATTGTTTTTCTGGTTTGCCCGATGCTGTCTGTCACTAATGAAATCAAAGGTTGTATAAATACAGGCAATTAGTCTGTGCCATCGATGCGGTTTTCTGAAATGGTGAGCAATGTGAATGCTTGAATAGCCATCAGCCCAGGGAAAGTGCTACAGGATGTTTGGAGGATGGAGCTTGACAGAAAAAAGGCAGAATCAGAAAGCATGCCCTTTAAATAGCTTGGTGTGTGCAAATGGTGCGATCAGTCATAAAAGGCCTTCTGAAGCACAAATAAATGAATGGCTATGACACCATCACCATATGCTATGTTTATATAAACGCACACACACACACACACACACACACTCACACTCAAATCAACAAAACAGAATCACTGAAATATGTGAAGCAATTATTAGTACCACATAATAGAACATCACAACCCTTGAGGACCAAGGACATTGTGGATAACAGTCCCTTTATGCTTTCAACCCCCCCCTCCCCCCTCCATTCAGAGAAGGGAAGGTAGTAGGAGTGTTTACAACAACACCTTCAAACAGGCAGCTTGTTAGAGCTGGAGAGGGACAGAAGATGAACAGTTTCGGATATGGTGTTAAGTGCGAGGTGAAATAAAACCTTTAGAAATCCATAATACTTACAACACACACACACACACACACACACACACACACACACACACACAAATTGAACTCTCCAAGTGCTATACTCTCCCCCAACTCAAGAAAACAGACTCAGATCAATGATTCTCAAATACTGGGCTTATGTGGCTGAACTTGTTCATTGATTAGATTGTTTCAGTTTAAGGCAGACTGAACTCTTTTTCTTCTCTTTTTCACACTCCACTGAGAGCCATAGAACGGTGAAGGAGAAGCTGAATCATGGAGGGCAGCCGAGAGAGGGAGAAAGAGTGAGAGGACAGCCAATAGAAGAACTGGGTAATGACAGTACAACAAACGAGACAGCAGTCGAATGAAGAGAAACAAAGTCACATCTAGATTGCGATATAGACAGAGTGAATAGTGTGCTAGAAGAGATAGAAAGAGAGAGAGAAAAGAGAGAAGGAGGGAGAGGGAGAGAGATTAAATTTGAGCTGGCGTCAGTAATAGACAGGCTCTCTCTGACAGCCGGGTGATGTGTTGAAGGAAGGGGCCGGGGTAAGTATTGATTATGAGGGCCAGCCAACCCTACTTCAACAAAGGTGAGTTAGCTGAGCTGCCCAGCTCCCCTCTCAGCAGTGGCAGCGCTGGTTTTTAATAAGCCATCCACACGTGCTCCCCTTTGGCACCAGCGGACCCCTGCGACATTCTCCTCCCAAAAGTGTTTTATTCGTCCCGCAGAACAGGGCAACGTGTGACTACAGGGGTTATGTTGGATCCACTCATAGCTCCCGTAACAGGTCTACAGTCATTTCCTGCGTGTTAGCTGCATTGTGTATGAGCCGCAGGACAGTGTTTTATATGCCAGTTAAAAGAAACAAAACCATATTAATACCATATTAACTGCCCCCATGTATTAGCTGTCATTTTGCAAAATCAATGTATACGTCATTACGCCACGTTTAACAGTTGAGAAATTACGATACGACGTGCCCTTTCAATAGAGACGCCAGAAGTCAACAACTAGGCTTTCTTCAGACGGAGGAAATAAAGACGTCTGTTAAAGTCACTTGCACAAAAAGAGATTGGACCACAGCACGCTCTGTCTGTAAGGGAACGGTGTGGAGTCAAGGGGCACGGGTGGGCTTGTCCTTCTACTGAGTGTGTGTGTGTGTTTGTGTGTGTGTTTCACTACTGTGGAGAGGAAAGAGCAGTGAGTGTTGTCGGCGCAGTTCTTCAACACCAATTACTCCCGCCGCCTGACAGCCTGCCGACGTGACGTGCTGGTGTTCTGACAGGACCCGCCAAAGCCAGAGACGTGTGATCACATTACATATTCCACCATTTTATAAAAGGAGTTTCGCACTCAGAAAACCTACGCATGTAACATGGCCCAGAGGCTGTGAAACGGAAGATTCCGGCATCGGTTACCGGCATCGTTAAGACGTGGACGTCTCAGACTGGACGGAGCACTTGGATTCCCGGAGCAGGGTGGTCAGCAGGAGAACATTGATTTGAACAAACAATGCTGGCGCTAGAAATGGCTTTAGCTGAACATCGGGTGGTCAGGAGGCGGGTGAATGGCACGTCAACCCTCGAGCAGACGAAGCAGGAGTCCATCTGCTTTGCAGAGCCACTTCACAGGCTGGCATGAACAACAGGATGAGACAGTTTGCATTGTGCGGAGAGGTGAAAGGTCGAGCTGTTATCAGAACGAAAGGTCATGTAAACAAACACCTCCGCTCTTCTCAAGATGGATGCCACAGATCGTATAATCGGGGATGGCAAAGCGCCTCTAAAGAGGCAGTCGGCTTCATTAAAGATGATGAGGCGACGTGTCACTCATTTCTCTGGAGGCCACATTCATTACCAGTGAGTAACCCCCCACCCCCCTCCCTCCCGCTCCTCAGCCCTGAAGATCAAAACAAAAACAAAAGCAAGTGCCCATCCGTTGCAACAGACTCATTTGGTGACATATCAACTTGAAAAGAGCTCAATCAAAACTCAAACATGTCCCTGGACAAAAGCAGCACGACGACGCCGACGCCATGCATTCGTAATCACTCTCAGGAGTTTGACTCACGCGGCGCGTCCGCAGAGGCCAGAACATCTGCTTGATGACTTATAAATGAGGGGTGTCAGGGAGGAAGCGTGGCAGCCCGGTGGGATATGAAGGTTGGTCGGGCACTTCAAGATGACAGACTGTCTGTGGGAAGGAGAGGATGATGAAGAAGAGGAGGAGGAGGAGGAGGGAAGGAAGGGGGTTTTGCCCTCGTGTATGCAGATGAAGACGTACCACATCAAGTGGCAGAGCCGAGGATAGCTTTCAGGAGGAACCCTCTCTTGTCAGCCTAAAGGGAGGTGGTGGTGGTGGTGGTGGTGGTAGTGGGGGGGGGAGGTGGTGGTGGTGGTGGAGATGGTGGGGGGGGGGTGATGCTGGAGGTGAAACGAGTCTGTAATTAAACCTGATGTGGCCTTGATGAAGTGCCCTTTAAAGGGAGCATGGCCCGCTAGCACTACTCCTGGAGGAGCAGAGCAGGTTGAGGAGGTGAGGGTGAAGTGCAGGTCTGACGGCAGTCTGCATGAATGGGCTATAGATAGCAACGCAGCCACGCAACACACGCCACGTCCATTCTCACCTCCTTTCATGAGATTAATCCCTCCCTTGGGCATTTCCGGTCCCTTGCGTGGTCAAAAGGTGCACTTCTCTCTCTCTCTTTCTCTCTCTCTCTCTCTCTCTCGCTCCGTCGCTCCCTCTCTCCCCACGGTCCGTGACCTGGCCATCCCCTCTGTTGGATGGATCGTAATGAGGGACAGATGGCTCCTCTTGCCGTGTGTCTCTTCCGCCCCTTGTCTCCAGGTTGGTCGGCATAGTAACTGGTGAGAGCTGAGGGCTTAATGATGACTCGGAGCTGATTGCCATTGAGTCAGTGGCTGCCTTCGGGGAGCACGAACAAGACAAGGTGTTCTTATCAGACGACGCGCAGCCGTCTTAGTTCCACGTCTGTACATTGACTTGGCATGTCAGGCTTAAACGGGTGTTCACGTTGGCGCCGATATGGCAGCGGCAACACATCCAGAGGGGAAATGACGTTGACCTGTGCACACATTACATTACATTACATTACATTACATTACATTGCATTACATTACATTTGGCTAACGCTTTTTAGCCAAAGCGTCTTACAATATGGTAAACATTCTCACAACAATTCTAGGAAAAATGTAAAAAGGTACAGTGCAGCCCCAGCTGTGGCGCAACTGGCTGGGGCACCTGCACCACACGCCGGTGACCCGGGTTCGATTCCCACCCCGTGGTCCTTTCCGGATCCCATCCCCACCCCCTCTCCCATTCGCTTCCTGTCACTATCAATAAAGGCATAAAATGCCCCAAAAATATACTTAAAAAAAAAAAAGTAGAGTGCAGTAAGAATAAGTGCATCAATGACCGCAATTGTCCTGGTGGGGAATGCGGCTGGGAATGTCTGCCTCCTTGTTGTCCCTGTCAAGATTGCCATGATCGTGGACGCCTCAGCAGGCATAAGCGGGTGGTAAAGGGCCGTTCACACCAAGAACGATAACAATAACTATAAACAAATATCGCTCTTGTTAATATGAATGACAACGTTCACACATAAACTATAACGATATAACGTATCGTTGTTGATACGTTACTTTCAGAGCGATTTTGAGAACGATAAAAAGCTAACTGCCAATCAGAACCCATAATATTCTAGCAATCACATTCATTAACACGAGGAGAGACTTTTCCTATCGTTGGCCAGTGTGGACACTTTTATCGTTATGGTTATAGTTATCGTTATCGTTATCGTTTTTGGTGTGGACGGCCCTTTAGTCAAGGATCAGCAAGACTAATTGTAAGTAGTGCTATGAGAGATGTTCTTTGAAAAGCTGGGTCTTCAGAAGGTTTTTTTGAAGATGCAGAAGAGGGATGTCCCTGCTCTAGGAGGAACCCCCAACGTGGAACAAAAGATGAGCATGCCGGTGGCAGACGCGAATCACTAAGCGACACAGAAGTTGGTTAATTTCCTCACAATGGATGTTCTTGAGCGGTGGACAAAAATGGACCCAAATGGTAATTCACACGGAGGCGGTGGCAGAGTTTGATGCTGGTGTACAGGGTTGTATTGAGAATAGTGGAATCTACTGTAGGTGATCGAACGTCGAAAGCAGAGTGCACCACACTCATGCTGGCGCTCATGTGCCCGCCCCTTAAGGCTGGACCTATAATATATGAGATCAAAATGACTAGTGCAAGCAACGTGAGGCCATCCTGGTGCTTTTTAAGAGTTTGAGAGAAAAAGAGAGAGAGAGAGAGAGAGAGAGAGAGAACTCTGATTGCTTTGTGTGTTCTTAGCAGTTAAGTGCTCCTTGCAAAACTTCTGTCACAGAAAGTATCACACATGGATTGAGACTACAGTACAAAAAGGCCCTATTGTGCATCATTAGCTTGACCACATCTCTCATAGAGTGGAGATGGACACACAGATTGCAATGTGTGGCTTTCTATTTGCAGCATGAAATGATTAGTCATCTGACTCAAAGTACAATAAAAATAGCACTCAAGGAAACGTCTGTCTCCGAGCTTCCCTTTTTCTGTATCGTCATTCCCGAAAACAAAGGGATTCCCCGTCTATGACAAAGACGCAAAGACACAAAGGCATACAAATAAAGAGAACTCAATTAAATGATCCCTGTGATGAACCCAGCGGAGCACAGCCCAGACGCAAATAACACAAAGAGAGTCTGTGCTGCACTGACAGAAACAACAGAGAAGCTGCTCGAGTCCACGTCTAAAAGATGCATTTTCTCTCTCCCACGCGTGAGATCAAAAAGTTGTCGCTTTCTTTCACTGGACGTCTCTCAGAAGCCAAGTTCTCTTGTATGTTCTATTCCCAAACACCTATGAGAAGAAGATTCCGTTTCTCGTCTCCACTCACCAGTTGGACAGTAACCTGTTTGTGACTGCTGAAGAGTTAGGCCCTTCTCTAGTCTGGGGCCGAACCCACAATCTCAAAAAGCACCTCGAATTGGGAGGCAAGGATGCTAGCTAAGAGGCTGAAACCCCTGGATGCTAGGGGTTGTTGTTAGCATGTTTCTTAAAGGGGGACTCTGGCCATTTTTCACATAGATCTCTGTTTCTCAAGGTCACCGAGTACTGTGCTCGAGCATCTTGCCCCCAGAGTGTAGCACTAGCTGCCTGGCTGCTCTAGCTGCTCTAGTTGGCTACAGCAACTTAAGCTAGGTAGCACCAATGTTTTTTTTTGTTTTGTTTTTTTTGTACAGACACTGACCTTCTGAACAGAGATTTATGTGAAAAATCATGAAAGGATTCTGGAGGGAGGTTTACTCACTTCCACAGTAGCCTACTAACCGGCTGGCCTCCATTAGACTAAGGGACATGTGTTTCATCACTCTCTATCAACATAACAGGGCATATTTCTCCATCACACCCGCGCCAGACACTCTTTGACAGCAGACGCATCACATCACATCACTGTGGCAACAAAAACCCCGGCCGCTGAAAAACAAACACGTCCAAACCGCTGGATAAAACACAGTGTTGTCTACCAGTGAAGGCACTGGATATGCCTCTGGCCTGTAGTGCTGCCACTGGGGGCAGCTATTGCACTCATATACGATGCAGCGCTGAGCTAAGAGCAGCAGATAGATCATTATCTCTCTCTCTCTCTCTCTCTTTCTGTCTCTCTCGCTTTCTCCCTCTTTCTCTCTTTCTCTCTCTGTCGACCCAACAAATTACTATGCTAGTCACCATCGCCCTCTCACAGTATATATATGAGCCATTTGAGACACGGGATAGAAAAGATGGATAAAACTTTAACGGGGAGCAGAACATGTTCCTCTTTTTTTTTTTGTCTTTCCACAGTTGTGTGTTTTGGCTCCAGATTCCCGTTTGCCTGCCTGTCAGATCCAGCCCCGAGGGGCCGACTCCAGACAACAGCCAGTTAAGTTATAGCGAGCACATCATGTTCCACACTGGGCCACAGGATGATGATAATACTGTACAACAAAGCAGTGGCGGTCATTTGATACATTCTCTGTTTTCGGTATCGCAGCTGATGGAGGAAAAAGATAAATGGAGATAAATCGCAACTTGTGGTATTCAAAGTTTCCATGCAGCTACAGTACAAGCGTTTGAGTTGCGCCACGTCTGTCCCCCCCCTGCATATCTTTAGTCAAAATCGCCTCTAAATATAGACGGGAAGTGATGCTGAAGAAGAGGACCGGAGCAAGTGGTGTTGGAGCCGAGGCCGGGGAGACGTTGAGGAGCGGATGTGAAGTCCCTGCTTGAGGGAACTGCCCTCTGGGAACCATCACGTTTTAGGAGCTCCTCGAAAAGACCCCCCCCCCCCCCCCCCCCCCACACACACACACACACACCTCTCTACCTCCCTCCTTCCCTCCATCCCTCCTCCTGTGAGAGTGAGAACTCATTCTTCAGAGCCTTATCTGTGAATCTGCGGCATTACGAGTTCACTTCCTGCTCCCGGGCCGTTGCTATCTGGCTCATCACAAGCCAGAAGGGCATTTTGGGTAATGAAGCAGGGCATGATGCCTCACAGTGAGAGACAGAGAGAGAGAGAGAGAGAGAGAGAGAGAGAGAGAGAGACAGCAAAGATGTTCTACGGCAAGCCGGCGGGGCCAAACTCGTCCTCCTCCATTATTCAGGCCCTGGGCTTGACAGCGTGTGTACGCATCGGAGAGGAAATGTCAAATAAACAGCACTCCACACCTCTTCTCCCCCTGTCAAACAGGAAGCCCTTTTCACATCAGTAAACCAGCCATCGCAGTGTTGCACTTGTCCCAGGCTGTGCATTTCAAACGTGTACCTCTTGGGAGCAAACATCCAAGTTTCTGAGATATGCGTTGTTTCCCTCCAAATACACTGTGCTGTATCACACACAGCATACAGTATAACACCCCCACACAGAAGCACAGTATGGAGGTTTTCACTATACACCCACGATAAAAAGCTATCCCACACAAACACACACACACACACACTCACTCACACTCACCTCTCTCTCTCTCTCTCTCTCTCTCTCTCTCTCTCTCTCTCTCTCACACACACACACACACACCTCTCACCCCCCCATCTCTCTCTCTCTCTCCTTTTACACACACACACACACACACACAGCATGAAGAGCTGCAGCAGGACTTCTTACCCAGCATCTTGTCTGTGGGCGGGTCCAGATGAGCAAGTGTTCCAGCCCATTGAGTTCAGCTCCTGGCATGCACACACACACACACACACACACACACACACACACACACACACACACACACACACACACACACACACACACACACACACACACACACATACAGCCCATTGAGTTCAGCTCCCGGCACTCTGCTACAGCTTGGAGGCTGGCGGCATCACAAAACCAAACGCAGCCCTGGCCTCCCTCTCTCACATAATAACTCATCACTGCAGACACTGCCACACCACAGAGAAATTCAGAACGCATTAACTGCAAAGACACCTGTTACTTTATGTGGTGGCCATAATCAAACCATCAAATCTTTTTGTTGTTTGTTGTTTTGAAAACACATATGAATATGTAGAATGGGTATCATTAGGGGGTCTGACAACAGTTAAGGGTGGACATAATATTCATCCGGGCACAAAGCTTTTTTGGAAACAGTTGAATGTAGTTTTATGTTAGTATACTACCAACTATGAATATTCAATGTATTTGTTTTTTTGACTCTTGATGTGTAATTCAGATTATATACAGATATATTAAAGAAACTATAACCAACTTTAAAAATGCATCAGCCCAATGTAATGTGATGTACTGTAATGACCAGAATTTAGAGTCTGTGCTCTCTCTGAATTTTTGTAAACTGACAACAGACATTGGCCGGGTTTCCCAGATTCGTTAAGAAGCTCTTAAGTGCTAAGAACTTCTTAGGAGCGTTCCTAGAACGTTCTTAGAGCGTTCCTAAGAGGTTCTTAGCACTTATAAGAGCTTCTTAACGAATCTGGGAAACCTGGCCAGTATTGAATGGGTTTGGACTTGGGTGCACTGATTCCTGTGAGACGCCAGGCTTGACTCTGATGGACAGGTTCTCCCACACGGTAGCCTGACAAATGGTGAATCATTTAGCACCTAACGGAGCGATGGTGGACGGAGCCTGTGATGCAAACCCAGGGATGACTCATTCTAGACTGAGGTCATCAGAGGTCATTGTTTTAAAAGCGAAGTAAATCAAATATGTCAGGATCAGAGCATGCCCGTTGATAAACTCTTGCAGCTAATCACGGGAAATGCTAATGAAAGGGCCATTCATGGTAAGAAATCTGCACGACACATATGGCCTTTAAGCAACATCTTCAAAGTAATGAAAAAAAAAGAAAAGTGCAACACTGCTTGCTTCACTTATAGGGCCAGTTTGTTGACGTTTCTGTCATTCAGACCTTCATCAGTCCATTTATCAATAAATTGGCCCTATATGTGAAGTAAGCAGGTTTACACTTTGCATTGTTTTACTTTGAAGATTATTCTTATGAAATAGCTGCACCTGCAGTATAATTTATTAAGACGTGCAGGCTCCCCACTACCTATGCTTAAACAACAACCGAGACATCAAGCAACACCTGACAAACATCTGGAAAATCAAGAAGCTGGGATATGTTGGTCACATAACAGAGCATTGTTGGAAGATTAAAGATTAAGGACAAGGGAGAGAGGAAGACCCAGGATAACTTAAAATGATGAAGAGGACTGAAAAATGCCGAAAAATCACATTGCAGACACGACTGGAGACGCCTCAAGTGCAGGATTGAACCTGATGCCAATTATGATGATGCCTATATATAGCCTATATATGGGCCTTGTTTTTTTATTTTTTAGCTTTTTATGCCTTTAATCTACAGGAGTCAGGACAGAAGAGAGAGTGACAAGAAGCAAGCAGGGGAGAGAGAGAGAGAGAGAGAGGGTGGGACCAGGAAATGACCCGTGGGCACGTGGACCCAGATATAGTAACCAATTGCTGGGGCTGCTATGAGAGCAGGCATGGCGTGGTGCTCTGAGCATGTGCACATGGTTTACTTTATTGAATTCGGGATTCCCTGTGAAGATTCAATTGAATGGAGTGTATGTGGAAATGGTGGCGTAAGCAAAGGAACAATGCGGGTAATCACGCACAATGACCATGGGAAATAGCTAGGTGTTTAAGGCTTTGAAGCTAAATCAAACATGGATGTTGTTTTCCAAGGACTCTTAAAAGGATTCAAAGGACTCTTAAAAGAAACCCCCATCACATCCCTTCCCTTTTTGTATTCCCAACTCCTTGTCCTCAATAGCCTGTGGCATGCCATGGTATAATAATGACTGTAGTGCATTGCATTTAAGCATGTGGAATCAAGGTGGCCTTTATTAGCTTTTATTGACAGGACAGTGAAGATCAGACAGGAAGTTAACGGGAGAGAGATGGGGAGTGTGCTCGGGTCAGATTCGAACCTGGGTCTCAGTTGGCACTACCAGAATGTAGTATGGGATGGTGATGCTACTGCTGTGCTATGTGGTTCACAAAAAGCACTACATTTCCGAGATGAAAAAGGCGGAAGTGAGTAGGGTGGATGGAGGATGTATAGGCCAGGGCACAAACACTAGGCTCAAATTCAGACTACTATAGTAGTTTAGACAACAAAAGCTCTTTCGTTAAAGTGCAATAATATGAGCCGAACAAAATACTGTACAGTTCTGGAAAAAGAATGAGTTACTTCACAGAACATTTTACTGGATGATCATTGGTGGGGTTTGTTTTTTCAGTTCCTAGTTACATTTGCGTTGTGATTGGCAGATTCTGATCTCGTTCTTTTACACATGCTGTGATAAACACCCTAGACACTGTGATGCTGAAGTTTTATTGCAGAGTTAAAAATCTTGAAGAAAATGTAGCACAATTGAAAAGCTGTGGTACAATGTAGTATTTGGGCTTTGCTGTAGGCCTTCTATAGCCTGACTCTCGCCAGACCCTTGTAGTTCGGCCATGCTCCACCAGAGGCGTTTCGCTGAGCTCCACACAAGGGTCTGGACTTGAGGGCAATCCAAACTCCTTCCAGGGAGCAAAAAATGATGAACCAATCAGGAGCGCCGAAGCGAGTGTTTGATTCAAACAACAATGGCAGTACGCAGCGAGGAGTCTCGTGCTGACATTGATTCTGCTATTTCAACCGTTTTGTCGAATCTATCGAGTATTCATTCTTTAAAAGATTAACAGAGAATGGTTTTGAAGACATTTATTGGTGGTAAGGATGTTTTTACTCTTCTTCCGACCGGGTTTGGCAAGAGCTTGAAGAAGCCTAGCACGTCATTCAAGATAACAGGTTTATCAAATCACATGCAAGAATGTTTTACAAGGACCCGCCTTCATAAATACATCTCCTATCGAGAAGTCCCAGATCCTCGTGTGAAGCAGACAGTGAACTACAGGATCTGGCGAGAGTCAGGTTAGGCCTACTATACCTTTCCTGCTGAACAGTCTGACACCATCGATCGGGGAGACTGACAAGCAGAATGAAGGATCACAATCAACTGCTCTTTCAGGCTCAAAGGTGACCTATTACATTTAGCTTGAGTTTGATAACGACGTCAGAAAGATGAAGATAGTTCAGAGGGCGCCGTCAAGCGTCTTGTTCTTCATGTTTCTCTTCATGTTACATCAAGTACAGGTCTCCTCTTGCCACCATGTAGCCCTAGACACAGCAATAACAGGTTGAGTTTCAGCAACATGAAATCAATGGGGAGGGGGGTTGGTAAAGGATATCACCACAGCTGTGAGTTAGCTGTGGAAACAACATTGTACTAATCAACAACTGAATAAACGTGGAGTGATGTACTAGTGGTGAGTCCGACCAGGGAGATCTGAAGATAATGCAGTAACATGTAACCGATAATGAGGGTAGAAACATGTTCTAACTGTTAGCATCAGATTGTGTCACGTTGTAGGATGCTAAAACAGCTAGAATCATGAATACTATCTAATCATAGCATTTAGCGCAGTAAATGGATATCTATCATAGAACAGTATTGTAAAAGAAACATGGTCAGTTGACATTTTACATGGACAGAGTTGTATTTGTTGTTTTAATCACTTATAAACATTTAGTGAAGTATTTTTTGTGCATACAGTTAGGAATAAAATTATTCATACCATTTTTAAATAATCAATGTAAACATCTTTATTTGCATTCACAGCTCTCAAAATGGTTCTTATAATATCTACCAAGCCTCTCCATGTCCCCACGGTGATTCTAGACCACACTCTTTTTAGCAGCAATCTGGGTTTCGAGGCAGGAACGATTATTTGCCATTTCTCTGACCTTGTGCTTTTTTGACGGATTGAGGTCTGGACTTTGGCTGGGCCACTCTAAAATGTTGATATTGTTCTCGGTTTAACCATTTCTTGCGTTGTTTTGGATCATTCTGTGGTTTAGTGGTCCAATGCCACCTATTTGGGCCAGGACTCTCGGCAGACTGCCTCTCATCTTTCCTCCAAAAATCTTAATGTAGCCTTTTCTTTGTCTTTGTCTTTAGTCTCATTATTTACTTTGAAAAGGTCACCAGATTCCATTGTCTGAAAAACACCCAAAAACATATATATTTCTATATTCTCCACTGTGGATATGGTGTTTTGGTGGTTGAAATGTTTATCCCATCCCAAAATGGATCACTTCGTCATCTTGGATGCTGATCATGGATCACTCTTCTCCAAACATGCACTCAGCTTAACCTTTGAAAGGGCACGCCGGGACAAAGAATTTAGCTACATGTATCTCTGGTTTGTTTTTTACTCTGGGACATTGCCTTACGCCATGTCCATTTCAAGTGTGAGGGTGATAAATTGATCGTTTTGGGATGTTTTTTCAACCAGTGGGACCTAAAGATCTGGCTATCACCATACTAAGCTCAATCTTTTAAGATTGAACATTAGTCTGGTGAGTCTGCACATTATTTCAACTGCACAAGAGGCGCGATCAATGGGCATAGTTCAATGACTGCACGCTTTTGGATAGTCCTTCAACCAATTAGATCAACGGTCTGGGAGCACCTTTTGGACAAGCTACTTTGTGATTGGACCCAAAGATTGTGGACAGGAAGCCGGGGAAATAGATGTGGAGGTTTCCAGCCTGAGCTGGAAAATCCTGGCGAAATCCAAATCGCCGGCAAATCAGGCAGGGTTCACCCAGCATAACCTAATGATCTTCTCAAAGTAAATGGTAACACTTAAGACATGGGGCTACATTAAGATTTTTATACAAACAGATCAGGCAGTCTGCCAGACCTGCCCAAATAGACGGCACTGGACCATTAAACCACACAATGATCCCAAACATACAGCCAAACAAGGCAAGAATTAGAAATAGCTAATAGAGAACAATATCAACATTTTGGGGTGGCCCAGCAAGAGTCCAGACCAAAAAAATGAGCACAAGGCCAGAGTAATGTCAAACAATCGCCTCTGCCTCAAATCCCTGATTGTTGCCTAAAAGGTGCGGTTAAAAACCTTGTGGAGACATGGAGAGGCTTGGTTTTAAGAACCATTTTGAGAACAGTGAATGCAAATGAAGATATTTCCATTGATTATTTTAAAAAGGGTATGAATAATTTTGAACATGCCATTTTTCCTATACGTAAATGTTTTTTTTTTTTTTTTTTTTTTTTAAAACAATATTCCATGTTTCTCCCACATTGTCTTACAACTTTTTGGCATGTGGCAGTATAATTTTCAGCCTGAACAAACATATTGATCAAGAGAAACATTATATCAATATGCGCCAGGGGAATGAAAAATGTTGTTCCTAACTGTATATGATGTCACTGAATACTGTAACTGTGAGTGTATACATGTTTAGTCTGATGTCCATCGTGAGTAACACTTACATTATGATATTCAGTCTCCACCACTCTGAAGCCCAGTCCCTCAGGTAGAATCTGTATGCCTTTACGATACCAGACTACACACACACACACACACACACACACACACACACACACACACCACCAACACCATAGATAAATTATAATCCAATCCAATCTGTTGACTATCAGACTAAATTCATCCAAATTGTTTTTACTTACAGTTTGCGAAGGGTCTCCACACGTAATTGATTAGCACTGTTCCAAACTTGCACAGACAAAACACAGCCACTGTTATTATTATTACTTAGAAATGCTTCTAAAATAGATAGTTCCTTTCCTTGATTATGATTAACTTATGAATCTAATTTGAAGCCATTGTAAAACAACCCTTCACATTACAGCACAGCAGATCAATAGCCTACAAAAATTGCTGTGAGTTGCTGGGTCTCTGCAATGCTTGGCAACTACTCCACCATGAAACTGTCAGGTAGCCTATATGTAGTAACCATTTTCTTACCCATCTCCGGAGGAATCCGACAGATGTATCTTCACACCTGAAAAGTCTGCAGCAAGTTATTGCCAATACCAGCACAGCTAGTATGTACATTGCTACAGGGTGTTTGTGTTTATTTTTTACGTGAGATCTTTAATTTTCAGAACCAGATGGCCTCCATTGAATTCAACCTTCAAAGCTATTGCATGGGTCTGTAGGTGACAGAGAGAGTTCGAGTATTGACATTTACTGCAGAAAGAAGAAACAATTTTGTGCAAAATTGTGCAATTTGCCAAATGACACAGAATCTTCACAGCTTATTTATGGCAGAAACAGCCGGACAGTCAGCCATGACATCTGCATGGCTCTATGATGATCAGTTCATCTCTTTGACTCAGAATGGAAGTTTCTCAATGTCTCTATTTCTTTATTTAGTCAAAATGTCCCATTACACAATTCTCATAATAAGCAGCTCCTGTTTATAGTGTATCATCCATGTGCAAACAACTTTCACATGTAAGTGGCAAATGCGTTGTCCTTTTCTCTGGTTTCTAAGAGCGGATTAATGGAACTGAACTCACTCTTAACTCATCTATTGTTACAGCATAGACAGCAATAGATTGGTGACGTTTCAATTACGTATTTGTTCAGTGAGATAGGTATTGAAAGTATTGGAGACGTGTTTAGTCCGTGGCTGTGTTTCAATTTGCATACTGCTGTTCTCACAATACCTACAGTAGTGAGTGTGCACTCATATTGTAGTGCACGCTCATATTAGTATACTTGTAAGTACAAAATATGTGAATTGGAGCAAAACCTGTGTGTGTGTGTGTGTGTGTGTGTGTGTGTGTGTGTCTTACCATATCATGAATTTCGGTGTCTTGTGTTAATTTGATATTCAGGTTGGCGAATAGTCCCTCTCCTTTCTTCATGGTAAAGGTTGGAACATCATTGAATTTAACTGTGACTTTACCCTTGTCCTATTCAATATCAAACACATAAAATCACTAGCCTGATTACCATCGACTTTCAAAGACTCTGCGAGACTTTAGTCTGACCAACAGCCTGTGCTAACACGGTTTCTTGACAGCACTGGTTGACCCGCCTCCTTTAAATGCCTCGGTTTGCTACTGGTAGATGTCAGAAAGCGGATTGCCGAGTTTAAACCAATAACAACACTCTTTCCGCTGCCTTGAACACGCCTCTACCCAGAGCCGTTGGAGCTGCTCAAAGTTGATTGGTTCTCGACCAAAGGGGGCAGTTCCGCAGATTTCGGGCACTCAGAAATCCTTCTCAATGAGCAGTTGACCAGACCAGCAGCAAAAGCCTGAAGGCGTTGCGTCACTGGGAGGGCGTGCCAGGCTATAAAATCACTACAAAGAGACAACAAATGACCAGAGTTTCATAAATCGACCACAGAGAGACACCAAAAAAACAAAAGACTAGATGGGGGAATAAAAGACAAAAAAGACAATTACACATCCAAAGACCAACTGAAACATTATGACCCTTTTTACTAGAAAGTTTTTGTAACATTTCTTACCTTGGAAAAGTTAATTCCCGCAATCCATGACATGCCACATCGTTTCACATAATTGATCTGTGGAGTAGAACAAAGAAGGTATGAAGAAGAGCAGTCCATTTTTTGTTTTTTTTTCATTTTAAACAGAGGTGAATGTTTGAGGACACAACATTTTTAAACTGTTAAATTTCAACTATTTATTTTAATCATTCCACATTTTTGAGTGTTTGCAAACATTCACAGCACACTCAAAGCAAACAAATATTCAGATTTATGAATTGATAATAACCAAAAAACAGTTGAAAAACCGAAAATATTTTTTGAATTGCAGTTCTGCTATTCCTAAACACGATAACTGGTTCCAGAACTATTTCTTTATTATCTAATCTACTCTATTATATATTTGTATTTTGGAATTTATGATATATACAGTATGTTCAGTTATCAACCTTCATAAGCCAGATGTTTAAAATGAAATGGTATATTGTTGGCTTGATTGGCTGGGGCACCTGCACTGCATGCCGGCGACCCGAGTTCGATTCCCGCCCCGTGGTCCTTTCCGGATCCTACAGTCACTTCCTGTCTCTCTACGATCCTATCAGTAAAGACATAAAAGCCCAATAAAATATATATACACATGTTGGGGAGCACATGTATTTGATACCATGCTAAAACAGGAATATAAAATCATGATTTGACAATTGATCTTAATGCCTTAAGTAAAAAAATGAGTAAAAATAAAACCGCCAAGGATACCAATTTTCTTTGTGATTGAAGAATGTATCGTAAGTAAATAATTGTCTTTAAATGCTAGGGGAAGGAAGTATTTGACCCCCTATGTAACCCTATGGGAATTTAACACATAGGGGCAGGCAGATCTTTATTTTTAAAGGCCAGCTATTTCATGAATCCAGGATATTATATTTCTCTTTTTAGGCAACTTTAGCGTGGTATCAAATACATTTTCTCCCCACTGTATATACTGTATAAAAAAATGGTTTAGCCACTTGTAAAGATTGTGAGCAGAGCTGCTCCAAATGAATATGAGAGCAAAGATTGTCACATTATGTGAGCAAAACTACATCTGGGTGCCTACAAGGTACACTAAAGCGGTTTTAAGATGAATCCATTTTATACACGGAGATAAGGAACCATAGATCACACTGTGACTCGTGGTGGTCTGTGGTGAATCGTCATCTCAGTAGTGATCCTTGGTGCAATCAAGGCATTGCACGTGATCTCACCTCTGGATACTCAAACTGCAACGGCCCTAAGTTGAAGAAAGTGAGGGCAGCACTGTTGAATAAATACTCAGAGACACCCACACAGGCCATCTTGTCAGTCTCCATCAAAACGGGAGCCACACCTTCTGGGATTCTGGGAGCGTCCTGCTTCAATATCAAGCCCTGAAAAACACACATCATTGTATTCCTGTTATTGTCCTTTGCAATTGAATGAACAATGATAATACCCAATGATAAGGCTATACACCAGGGGCTCTAATTGGTTTGTTTCTCACTCTAAAGGACACTTCGAGGTGGTCGTCCGTCACTGTGATGCCGTTGTCACTCAGGGAGTAGTCGACTATTTTCTTCTCGGTGATGTCCTCCATTATGCGGTTGATTTCAGTCTTCACTAGATTCTCCAACATGGCATTGATTTCAGGCACAAAACACCAGTTAACGTACTACAGAAGACAGACAGTCATTTGAATCAGGTGTATGTTCCTTTCAAATTGTGCATGTGTGCAAACTTAGTTCAATCAGCTCCACATTCTGTTGTCTGAGGCTGCAGTTTCTAATTCAGCTTGATCATGTCAGTTGATGCTCAGGTGGGTTGAGGACTCGGATCAATACTGTAATTCGGGCCACCCTCATCTTGCAGACTACTAGATGCCTAATTTTGTGACTATATGTTCATAAGGAAGGAAAGTTATCCAAATTAAAAATGCATTCAGTACATTTGGAAATGACCAACACGTACTCTGTTGAACCCAGAACTGAGTGATTGTCTGGGACAGCACTCTGAAGCTCAGGTTAACGGCACTACTGTGTGTGTAGGTTAAAACTGAACCGATTATATTGTTTCAGCAGAGGAAGAACACACAGATTCATCCAAACCCTGTTCAGTTGTGTTAAAGATAACAAAAGGCACAAACCATTGCTCCAAAGAGTTTCACCAAAATCCTGTCCAACGAACTGTTAACATCAAAAAACAAAAAAACAAACACACACAAAAAACTATCAGAATTGTTTTGACAAACTGTAGATCTAGTTCAGTGTTCTTAAACCTTTTGTCTGACGAACCCCCCCCCCCGCCTTATTATTTACCCTTACTTTAATATATAACTTTTATATATTGTTAATCGTGATCCTCACACAGTCTCCTTTCATATTGTCCAGTCATACAAGCCTGGTTTGCTAATACTCTGGGAATAGATGGTCCCTAAAAGGTCCCTAAGCAGAGATCAACTTGCTTTTAATCTAGAATGTGTCTTAGTCTAGTATTATCCAGGTCCTTACCCAGAGGACTGTTCCTGGTAATAACAACTTTCGAAGGCAACATTCAGATGTCCGTCAGCATTTTGTATCAGTTTCACTTCAATCAAGACTCTCAAGACCCTGTCTGTGGTTTGTTCACTGCAACAGAAAAGACAAAAGATTAAATGGTTTCTCCAATGATTCAGTATGAGTATGGTTATGGTTATGGTTATGGTTATGGTTGGGATTTGGCAGATGTTTTTGTCCAAAGTCACTTACAAATAAAACAAGACAATAGTTAAATTAACAGAGAACAGTTTTAAAAAGATGGTAAAACTACATTAAGGAGAACAGCAATAATACACAATACGGCATAATGCTTTTGTCATTTTTGTCATGACAGTTAGGGTTAGGATTAGGATTAGTTAGGGTTCATGTGTCATGACAGTGGGTGGTTGGGGATGAACAGCTTGATCATGGAATTGAGGTAAGGAGCAGATTCAGTATGTTTTTAAACGAAGGTGAGAGATTTGAATTCAATTCTGGCCACTATAGGGAGCCAATGTAACTAGGAGTTACATGTGTCCTTTTTGGCTGATTGAACAGCAGGCGTGCTGCTGCAGAATTTTGAATCAGTTGTAACGATCCTACTACACAAGCAGGCAGGCCAGCTAACAGTGAATTACACTAGTCTAGTTTGGAGATAACATTGGCCTGTGCGTTATGTGGAATCTTGTGTAAAGAACAAACCGACATGATTTTGTAATTTCGGCTACATGATCAGAAAAGTTAAGTCGGTCATCAGTTATGACGCCCAAGTCACAATGAATAAACCTTAATGGAGAAACCGAGTTTTCACATACTGTAGATTTCCATTTCTCAATGTCACTGAGTAGCCTACTGCCTAGTATTTTTTCCCTGTTAAAAAAAGACAATAATCACTTTTACCTGTTTGTGTAAGCCAACTGCAGGTTGTTGATTTCAAATTCGAGAACATTGTTCACCTTGAAATGAAGATTGCATTGAGCAGGATCCACCTCTAGTTTAGTGATTCTGAGTAGGAGGAGGAAACTTTAAATGTCATGTTTTATGTAACACAAGTACAAATAAGACATAGGAAAACAAACAAAAAAACCAACACATTTAAATAGAAGAATATCAAGCAGCTCAACAAACCAAAACATATTAATAAAAATAGTTTCTTACTTGCCCATATTTGGTATGGGTTTACCAATCAGCCCCTTTAAAATCCTTATTCCAAAACCAATCACTGCAAAACACAGTAGCCTACAGTTACTTCACTGGAAAAAACACTGCTGAAAATAGTGTCTTTAAGATACCAGTGCTTGTGTGAGCCTGAAGCATGAAATAAATGTAACTCTTGCTTTCAGCAGAAGGGTGCTAAATCCTTAACAGAGATTGTTTGATGAAATTAATATTGAGCTTGTATTTCTTACAAACTGTCCATGCTCCTTTTGAGATTCGAATTTTGAGGCCGGTAGCAGGCATTTTCCTGGTGGGCCGCGGTGCTGTGTGTGCCAACAGTCCCGAGTCCGATACTTTTTCTTCATCGACCAGACAGTTGATCAGCGGCCCGACTGAAATTTGACTGGCCCAATCACATTGTTTAGTACCAAAACCTTTTGCTTACGTCCTGCTGGTGTAATGCCTTGACACACACTGTTCTACGGTCCATAGGGTTTTTGTTTTCACAGACGTAGGCTACAGTAGGCTAGTTAAGGCTTATCTCGCCCGTATCATGAAACACCTCCCCTCTTTAATAGGCCTATAATCTGTTCTACTGGGCATAGGTTATTACTTTAACGTAATAGAGGGGATATGGGCGAGATAAGCCTTGTAATAGCCTACTTCAGCGGGGAAAAAAATAACCTATGGATCGTAGGCCTAGAACAGGTCGATGAAGAAAATGCCCGGTATGCCAGATGGCCAGTCTGCCCCTGGTTGTGAAGGATATTATCTAAGCATGGCTCACACATTGTCAAATGAGATCAGTTATTGGTTATTAGTGTTGAAAGCAGCACACTATTGTTCTTCTTGTGTTAGTGTTCTTATTATTATTATTTCCGGGTCCCTAATTTTTGTCCAGCTCCTGCGCCTAGGTCTTTTGAGATATCGACACTGTTCCAACTCTAAAACGTCCAGTACAGTAAGTACCGTTGTAAGTTGCTCAAGAAGATGCTGTCACTGACCATCACTGACCGTCCGCCATATTGGATTTAATGGAAAGTGAAACTAAATCTTCACAGGTCACAAATTTGTTCCAAACTTCACGAAACTTGACGTACATGATCATTGGACCAAGACTCACAAAAGTTACCAGAAGGATTTTTGATTTTCAGAAAGGTTTGCCCGTCACAGCCAAACGAAATCGGTGGTGTAGCGCCCATACAAGAAGTAGTTCATATCTCAGGAACGCTTTCACATAATTATTGAAACCAAACTTTGTACAGTACATGACTCCAATGTGAGGATGCACAAGACATGGAAAAAAAAAAAAAAAGATTCTCAAAAATTGCCAATTCCAGAGCAATTATATTGTGCCATCATTTCTCACCAGATGAATCTCTACTCTGCTACATTGAGTGGATATACATTTGTTTCTAAGGGCGTATTCACACCAGGAAGGTCCGTTAGTTCACTAGCTTTGGTCCGGACCAATTTCTTTTTTCTCAGTGCGCTTTCACACTGTGATTAATTGCAACTAGACCAGAATTTATAAACAAAAACACATGTGCTAAGGTTGACCATTTGCTAACATAATCCATAATTGGATAAATAATAAGTTACTTCACAGAACCTTTTATGGTTATGGTTATGGTTATGGTTATGGTTATGGTTATGGTTATTTAGCAGACGCCTTTGTCCAAAGCGACATACAAATAAATAACAATACAAATTAAATAACAGTGAACAATTACAAAAAAGGAGAATAGCAATATTATCAATAAAACAATCAATTAAGCACTAACCTAATGAGAAATAAAACAATGAAATGAGAATAGCAATCAAATAAGTCACTCAGTTAATTATATAATAACAATAACTATAGGGTATGGCTAAATTTAAGGACAATAGCAGAATAAATGTCAAATTCTAACAATGGACAAATTATAACAAAACAATACTATTATACAAACCATAACACATAACAAACGCTCAAAAGACTAAGTGCATATTAAACAAATATGCCTTAAGACCCCTCTTGAAAGATCCAAAACTGTTGCTGGAACGGAGAGCACTGGGCAACTCATTCCACCAACACGGAACCACACAATTTTACTGGATGATCATTGGTGGGGTTTGTTATTTCAGTTCCTATTTAAATTTGCGTTGTGATTGGCAGATTCTGATCTCGTTCTTTCAGACATGCTGTGATGAACACACGAGAAACTGTGATGCTGAAGTTTTTATTGCAGAGTTAAAAATCTGGATTTTTTTTTTTAAGCACAATTGAAAAGCTGTGGTACAATGTATAATTTGGGCTTTGCTGTAGGCCTACTATACTTTTCCTGCTGAACAGTCTAACACCAGTGATCGGGGAGACTGACAAGCAGAATGAAGGATCACTTGATGCTCTTTCTGGCTCACGGGTGACCTATAAAAAGCTTGAGTTTGATAAAGACGTCAGAGAGATGAAGATAGTTCAGAGGAGCACCAACAAGCTTCTTGTTCTTGTTCTTCTTCGTGCTTCTCTTCATGTTACATCAAGTACAGGTCTCCTCCCGCCACCATGTAGCCCTAGACACAGCAATACCAGGTTGAATTTCAGCAACATGACATACATGGGGAGGGGGTTTGGTAAAGGATATCGCCACAGCCGTGAGTTGGCTGTGGAAACAACAACAATTGTACAATTCAACAACTGAATAAACGTGGAGTGATGTAGTGGTGAGTCCGACCAGGGAGATCTGAAGATAATGCAGTAATATGTAACCGATAATGGCCGGGTTTCCCAAAATTGTTAAGAAGCTCTTAAGTGCTACGAACTTCTTAGGAGCGTTGTAAGAATGTTCTAAGAACGCTCCTAAGAAGTTCTTAGGACTTAAGAGCTTCTTAACGATTTTGGGAAACCCAGCCATTGAGGGTAGAAACATGTTCTAACTAACTGTTAGCATCAGATAGTGTCAGGTTGTAGGAATACTATCTAACAGCCGTTGGGCAGCCGTGGCCTACTGGTTAGGGCTTCGGACTTGAAACCAGAGGGTCGCCAGTTCAATCCCCGACCAGTCCACGGCTGAAGTGCCCTTGAGCAAGGCACCTAACCCCTCACTGCTCCCCGAGCGCCGCTGATTGGGCAGGCAGCTCACTGCTCTGGGTTAGTGTGTGATTCACCTCACTGTGTGTTCACTGTGTGCTGTGTGTGTTCACTACTAGGGTTAAATGCAGAGAAACGAATTTCCCTCACGGGATCAAAAAAGTGTATATTCTATTCTATTCTATTTTAACACGTCATAGCATTTAGTGCAGTAAATTTAGATAACTATCATAGAACAATATTGCAATAAAAACATGGTCAGAGGACATTTGACATGGACATAGTCATATTTATCATAGTAGTATTTGTCGTGGTTTTTATATTATTAGAATATTTGCCAGGGGTATGAATAATTTTGTTCCTAACTGTATATGATGTCATTGAATGCTGTAACTGTAAGTGTAGTAATCTGTTTAGTTGACATACCTGAATATGTATATCAAAGACAACTTTTCTTTAAACTTACATCATGAAAATCAATCTTCCCCGTTTTGAAGCCCAATCCTTCAGGTAGAGGCATCGGTAATCCTTTACGATACCAGACTACACACACACACACACACACACACACACACACACAGAGAGAGAGAGAGAGAGAGAGAGAGAGATTATAATCCAATTCAATCTGTTGATATCAGAGTAAATCTGTCATTCATGTTGTTTTTACTTACAGTTCACGCTTGGTCTAATCAAGTAATTGATTAGCAGTGTTCCAGCCTTGCACAGACAAAACACAGTCACTGATATTATTACTTAATGCTTCTAAAATAGACAGTTCCCCTCCTTGATTATGATTAACTTATAAATCAAGTTTGAAGCCATTGTTAAACCCTTCACATTACTGCACAGCAAATCAATACAAAAATTGTTGTGAGTTGATTCCACCATGAAGCTGTAACCATTTTCTTACCCATCTCCGGAGAAACCCAACAGATGAATCTTCACACCTGAAAAGTTTGCAGCAAGTTATTGCCAATACCAGCACAGAATTACATTACAGGGTGTTTGTGTTTTTACTTGAAATCTTTAATTTTCGGAACCAGAAGTCCTCCGTTGAATTCAACCTCCAAAGCTACTGCATGGGCCTGTTGGTGACAGAGAGAGATCGTTGATTGACATTTACTGTGCTGCTGAAGAGGAAACAATTTTGTGCAAAATTGTGCAATTTGCCAAATGACACAGAATCTTCACAGCTTATTTATGGCAGAAACAGCCTGACAGTCAGCCATGTCATCTGCATGGCTCTATGAGGATCAGTTCATCTCTTTGACTCAGAATGCAAGTTTTTCAATGTCTCTATGTCTTTATTTAGTCAAAATGTCCCATTACACAATTCTCATAATAAGCAGCTCCTGTTTATAGTGCATCATGCATACAACTTTCACATGTACTGTAAGTGGCAAATGCATTGTCCTTTTCTCTGGTTTCTAAGATCTGATGATGAAACTGAACTCACTCTTAACTCATCTATTGTTACAGCATAGACAGCAAGAGAGATGGTGACGTGTCAATTACGTATTTGTTCTGTGAGATAGGTATGGAAAGTATTGGAGAGGTGTTTAGTCCGCGGCTGTGTTTCAATTTGCATACTGGTGGCAGCCGTGGCCTACTGGTTGGGGCTTCGAGCTTGTAACCGGAGGGATGCCAGTTCAATCCCCGATCAGTCCACGGCTGAAGTGCCCTTGAGCAAGGCACCTAACCCCTCACTGCTCCCAGAGTGCCCCTGTTGGGCAGGCAGCTCACTGCTCTGGGTTAGTGTGTACTTCACCTCACTGTGTATTCACTGCGTGCTGTGTGTGTTCACTAATTCACAAATTGGGATAAATGAGGACACAGAATTTCCCTCAAAGGATCAAAAAAGTTATACTATACTGCTGTACTATTGTAGTGCACACTCATATTAGTATACAGTACTTGTAAGTACAGAAGTGCGTGAATTGGAGCAAAACCTTTGTGTGTGTGTGTGTGTGTGTGTCTTACCACATCATGAATTTCGGTGCCTTGTTCTAATTTGATATTCAGGTTGGCGAAGAGTCCCTCTCCTTTCTTCATTGTAACGGTTGGAACATCATTGAACTTCACTGTAACTTTACCCTTGTCCTATTTAATCACGAACACAAAAAATCATTACAAAGAGACAACAAATAATGACCACAACGTTTCATAAATCGACCACAGAGAGACACCAAAAAAACATAAGACTAGATGGGGGAATAAAATACAAAAAAGACAATTACACATCCAAAGACCAACTGAAACATTATGATCCTTTCTACTAGAAGGTTTTTGTAACATTTCTTACCTTGGAAAAGTTAATTCCCGCAATCCATGACGTGCCACACTGTATCACAGAATTAATCTGTAGAGTAGAGCAAAGATGATATGAAGAAGAGTAGTCCAGTTTTGTTTTTAACTTTTAAATTTAAACTATTTCTTTTAATCATTCCACATTTTTGAGTGTTCGCAAACATTCACAGCACACTCAAAGCAAACAAATCTACTACTCTATTATATATTTTTATTATGAAATTTGTGATGTATATTCAGTTATCAACCTTCATACAGTATAAGTCATGTTTTTATGAAATTGTATCATTGTTAGCCACTTGTGAACATTGTGAGCAGAGTTGCTCCAAATGAATATGAGAGCAAAGATTGTCATATTATGTGAGCAAAACTACATCTGGGTGCCTACAAGGTACCGGTATACTAAAATGGTTTTAAGATGAATCCATTTTATACACTGAGATAAGGAACCATAGATCAGACTGTAAAGTAAAGTAAAAAAGTAACATTTATTTATAAGGCACATATAAAATACAGTTTACACCGACCACAGTGCCGTACAGGTGCAAGTTTAACAGTGACTGTGGTGGTCTGTGGCACATAAATCATCATCTCAGATCGTAGTGATCCTTGGAGCAATCAAGGCATTGCACGTGATCTCACCTCTGGATACTCAAACTGCAACGGCCCTAAATTGAAGAGAGTGAGGGCAGCACTGTTGAATAAATACTCAGAGACACCCACACAGGCCATCTTGTCAGTCTCCATCAAAACGGGAGCCACACCTTCTGGGATTCTGGGAGCGCCCTGCTTCAATATCAAGCCCTGAAAAACACACATCATTGGATTCCTGTCAATGTCCTTTGCAATTGAATTAACAATGATAATACCCAATGATAAGGCTATACACCAGGGGCTCTAATTGGTTTGTTTCTCACTCTAAAGGACACTTCGAGGTGGTGGTCCGTAACTGCGATGCCGTTGTCACTCAGGGAGTAGTCGACTGTTTTATCAGACTTCTCCACAGTGATGCCCTCCAACATGGTGTTGATTTTAGTCTTCACTAGATCCTCCAACATTACATTGATTTTAGGAACGCCGGATATCCGAAGAACAGGACAGAACTGCAGAAAGACAGATAGTCCTGTTTCTCAGGTGTATGTTCCTTTGACTGGGAAATTGTGCTTGTGTTAGCTTAGTTCCATCAGCTCCACATTCTGTTGTCTCAGGCCGCAGTTTCTAATTTAGGTTGATTATGTTAGCCTACTGCTCAGGTGGGTCACCGCATGGTCAGGTGACCCATAATGTGGAGGACTGGATCAGTACTGTAATTCAGTCCACCCTTTTCTTGCAGACTACTTCAGATAGATGAAGATGCCTTATTTTGTAACTATGTTCATAAAAGTTATCGACATTTTTAAAAACATACATTGGGAAATGACCAAGTACTCTGTTGAACCCAAAACTGACTGATTGTAAACTGGGACAGCAGTCTAAAGCTCAGGTTAACTGCACTACTGTGTGTAGGTTAACAGATTATTTTGTTTCAGCAGAGGATTTCACACAGATTCATCCAAACCCTGTTCAGTTGATTTGAAGATCACAGAAGGAACAAACCAAATTGGTGACGAGAACTCTGGCACTGTACCCAAGGATTCTCTCCCAGTTGCTGTAAAACAAATAATATATATATATATATAACATCATCAGAATTAATCAGGTCATCAAGTTTAGTGGTTCTTAAACTTTTTTTGTCTGGCGACCCCCCAAAAAACATTATCCAATCTCGGACTCTCTTCTCTACAAGAATTCCATCAAGAATTAATTATACTTTGTATATTTTCCTCTCCTGTCTGCATTAAAAGGCTTCCTGGTGGCTGTGCAGTGTTCCTGCTCTCCACTTTAGACTGCTTTGCACACTACACTGCATACTGGACATTCAGACTTGCATGACTCTTTTGTTTCTTCCCACACTTATCCTGACACTTTCTCTCTTTTGGTGCACTATTATTCCTCCCTGCTTTAATAACTTATTGTTAATTCCTCGCGTGGTCTCCCTTCTTATTGCCCAGCCATACAAGCCTGGTTTGGCAATACTCTGGGAATATACTTGGTCCCTATAGGTCCCTGAGCAGGGATTGCACTTAAGACCAACGTGCTTTTAATCTAGAATGTGTCTTAGTCTACTGGTACCCAGGTACTTACCTAGTGGACTGTGTCTCACTTTGGGCACTGAAATTACATTCTTCTATAGCAATATTCAGATGTCCATCAGCCTTTTGTTTGAGTTCCACTCCAATCAAGACTCTCACGTCTCTTACGTCTGTGCGGGTTGTTTCACTGCAACAGAGAAGACAAAAGGTGAAATGTTTCTCCAATGATTCAGTATGGTTATGGTTATGGTTGGGATTTGGCAGATGTTTTTGTCCAAAGTGACTTACAAATAAAACAATACAACAGTTAAATGAACAGTGAACAGTTTTAAAAAGATGGTAAGACTACATTAAGGATAATAGCAATAATACACAATGATGTATAATGTTTTTATCATTAACCCTAACTTGTCATGACAAAACCAAATAACAGTTATAGAGTGAGCTAGGGTTCATGTGCCATGACAGTGGGCGGTTGGGGATGGACAGCTGGATCATAGAATTGAGGTAAAAGGGAGCAGATCCAGTAAGTTTCCTATAGGCCAAGGTGAGAGATTTGAATTAAACTTGTAGAGTTTACAATGTAGAGTAACTAGGATTACTCTACATTGTGTCTTCTTTGGCTGATTGAACATCAGGCGTGCAGTGCTGCGGAATTTTGAATCAGTTCTAACAATCTTACTACACTAGCAGGCAGGCCAGCTAACAGTGAATTACACTAGTCTAGTTTGGAGATCATCTTGGCCTGTACAAGAAGTTGTGTGGAATCCTGTGTCAGATAATGTCTGATACTCCTAATGTTGTAAAGGAGTTTTCACATAGATTTCCATTTCTCAAGGTCACCAAGTAGTCTACTGCCTAGTGTTTTCTCACTGTTAAAAAGATTAAAACAATCGGTTTTACCTTTTTTTCACAGTCATCTGCAGGTTGTTGATTTCAAATTTGAGAATATTATTTGCCATGAAAAGTAGATTGACTTGAGCAGGATCCACCTCTATTCTAGTGATTCTGAGTAGGGGAGGATAATATAAATGTCATGTTTTATTTAACAAAAGTAAAACAAACAAAACCCCCGCAAGAATATTAGAATTAGAAGAATATTAAGCAACAAAACAAACCAATATTGATAAAAATAGTTTCTTACTCGCCCATCTTTGGTACGGATTTACCAATCAGCCCCTGTAAATTCTTTATTCCATGACCAATCACTGCAAAACACAGTACAAATACTACAGTTACTTCGCTGGAAAAAACACTGGTGAGAATAGTGTCTTTCAGATACCAGTGCTTGTGAGCCATGATTTGCTGAAGCATGAAATAAACGTAACTCTTACTTTCAGCAGCAGGGTGTTAAATCCTTTTTCTTTACCTTTAGACTATAATGTTTAACACAGTTTATTTGGTGAAATGAATATTGAGCATTTGTTTCTTACAAACAGGCCGTGCTTTTTCTGTAATCCGAATTTTGAGGCCGGTAGGATTGGCAGCAGTGATGGAGGAAATCAAGGAAACCAGGAAGAAGAGGGAGAACACACAAGAAGCCATCTTGAGCCAACAACCTATTGAAGAAGAAGAAGAAGAAGAAGAAGAAGAAGAAGAAGAAGAAGAAGAAGAAGAAGAAGAAGAAGAAGAAGAAGAAGAAGAAGAAGAAGAAGAAGAAGAAGAAGAAGAAGAAGAAGAAGAAGAAGAAGAAGAAGAAGAAGAAGAGTGGTAGAGTAGTGATTAAGGAGCTGGTCTAGCATATGGCAGCCAGTAAAGTTGTGGGTTCAATTCCTGGCATCCACTGTTGTGCCCTGGAGCAAGGCACTTAACCCTGACTTGCCCCAGGGACAATAGCCCTTCTAATATGTGTAAATCGCTTTGGATAAGTGTTGAATTAATAAACAAAGACAAGTGCACTGAGGAGAACTGATGTTTTTTTTTTTTTTTTTTTTTTTTTTAAGGTAGTCAGTGCTAATAAACACCACATATAACACCAAATATTGATCTGATTGACCTTGCATCAAGTTGATTAATAAAAACACATGGCACAATAGTCAAAACATCACTTTACTGTTAAAGAAAGAAATGGCATTGCTACCTGTGACTGGTGTGTCCGATGTGTGAAGAGTCCAGCAGCTGAGCAAAAGTCCCCCAAACTCACTCACTCTTATGTGATGTGCTCATGTCATACTCCCATATGTTCACTCTTATCTGTCCATTGTTCTCTTTGTGAGTTATTATCAGTTCAGTACATTCAAATTACAACTGTATTCATTTATCTTTGCTGGTGAAGACAGTAGCCTATATTCTGAGGAAGTCATAGTGGTGAAATGATTATGTTTTTTTTTAACAGTATCTTACATAGTCCACATACAGTGCATGTCAAAATCTGTGATTAAGTTGGATAACTTTGTTATTGATTACTAGACTCCCAAAAACAAGTGAAAAAAAAAAAATACTATGGCACAAACAGTTTTTGTCAAACAAGTTTTCCATAAACATGGCATAAATGTACATTATGTATGATAATGCAACTTACTTAATCAGTCCTACTTAAATTAGGTTAACATAGAGAACAATAATAAACACTACAAATATAGAATGCAAATACTTTTAAAAACAAAATGGTGAACTTTTTAAAACCTTATGCTAATGGTAAAATGGGCCATCCCCAAACTGTTCACACAAAGTTGGGAGCACGGAATTGTCCTAAGGGACCAAGCCCAGCTCTGGGATTGTCCCCTTCTGTTCCAACATGACTGTGCACCA
>NC_084998.1:8429916-8434916 GCF_963854185.1 Sardina pilchardus
AACACACACACACACACACACACACACACACACACACACACACACACACAGTCATACCAACTGAAATACACATACACACACACACACACCAAAGTTGTCATAAGTGCATTCACAGGGACACAACACACAATCACTTTAACGGACACACACACACACACACAAGCTAATATCCGCCTGGCGGATGCACACTTTCCACAGGCTAGTTAACACAACCTTTCGGCAACATTAAACATGGATGAGGTCGTTTTCATATCATCTGGAGGCTTTCTATCTCAAAGTCAACGCTGTGCTGGAGCCACACAAAGACACTGGCACGAGCCACGCCATCGAGCAGCCGCTCCGCGCTCGCCATCTTCCTCTCCCCTCGCTGGCTCCATTGTGCCCGAGCGTATCGCTTTCTTTCTGTCCAGCAGAAAGACGGGGGACTGGAACACGCTTCACAAAAGCCCTGGTTTCCGATCGGAGCGAGCGATAGCTACCTCGGCCCCGTGCAGAGGAGCTAATCAGGATAGCGGCGCAGAAAGGAACAGAGCAGTGGCCCGCTGGCTGTGATCTCCGGAGACCTGGACGACAACACTGGACAGTACTGGGTCACCGAGAAGAGGAGGAGGAGGAGGAGGAGGAGGAAGGTTGGCAGGGGAATGCGAGATGCCAGCGGTGGTGCAGGGGCTGGTGGCAACACAAAGGCGACGCTGAAGCTGGCACCACCTGGCACCACCTGGCACCAGAGGAGATGAACGCATGGAACATCTGAAGAGTGCGATTCCGAAACGCTATATCTCCATTTTTATTATCCCTAAGTTGTGTTATTTAATTATGTATTTCAGGCAATATCAATAAAATTGCAGTTGTGTTGCTTTGATTGAGTAGAGCTAAACCAGATAACAATGCCCAATTACAGTTCAACTGAAATTACTTGGCAAACAAAACATAAAAAAATAACTTTCATTAAAATGGAGGATTTGGCACCACATTTTGTGCAAGTTATCTTAAATCAGTCAGAAACGACATCGTTTCTTCTAACACTAGCTAAAACGAACTAATCCGATATATTTGCACTGACTTCACAGTCAGTCTTAAGTATGCCTTAAAATATCTTTTATAGCTAATCTTGTTTTCTATGTTGCTGTGGAGTAAAAGCATCTGCTTAATCCTACACGTAAAAGGATCTGTTCAAATGTAAACACCAACATAATATGAGTTGATCTTGTAACGGTTGGCTTTGAAATGTGCATTATAGCCGCGAGGAAGCTTTTGAAGATTGACAGTCTAAAACGATCCGCGCCCACACACACCCCTGAGGAAGGATTCCCCCTGCCGAGGGATAAAAGACTTTGAGCTGTGTCTCCCTACCCAGCACATGACGACAGAGAGAGAGACAGAGAGAGAGAGAGAGAGAGAGAGAGAGACTCACACACACACACACACACACACACACAAAGAGACAGAGAGAGAAAGAGATAGATAAAAAGAGAGAGAAAGAGAGAGGGAGCGAGAGAGAGAAACCCAAGGTCCTCGTTGCTACACAAAGCAATTACATTAATAAGAATCATGACTTGCAGTGCTGTAAAAAGCAGCCTGGTGTGACCCAGCGACGTGCAGCCAGCCGTCCCCTCTCCTCTCCCTCCCCTCTCCTCCCCACCCTCATCCCAGACCTCATTTCCTTCAGCTCATTCTCTTTCTATTTCTTTCTCTACTTCTCTCATTTGGTCACAAACAATTGCTCTCCTTTATCTTTCCTGCGTAATGTCTTTTAACCTTTATGTTTTTCATCCTTTGCTTTAATGGACCCAACGATAGAAACTCTTCCCTGTTGGCTGTTTTCTAATACTCTTTTAGGTTCTTTCTTTCTCTCTTCCTCTCTGTCTCTCTCTCTCTCCATCCATCCATACTGCTGTTAAGTGTCATCCCAGGCCTCGGCCTAGAAGCCAGCAACTGCAGCAGCTTCAGGTTTGACCTTGCAGGGGCTTCAGTTCCTCAATGCACCAGCACCACACACACAAACACACAGACACACACACACTTTTCGCCAGCACCAGCTCGCAAAATCTCATTTCAGCCTTTAGTAGCCGTCGGGCCCCTCAGACAGACAGACAATAGCGGCATATTAGGCACACATTATTATTGCCAGAGCTCTTCCGTCCACACCGCGGCTCTCTGCAATGGTGGACTGACAGGACAAACGGGAGACACAGAGCAAACAGCAGCAACTGCTCCTGCTCCTGCTCCCACTCAGGCACACAGGACAGGACAGGGTGGGCAGCAAATAGCTGCAACCTGCTCCACTTACAGGGTGCCTCAGTAAAAGTCTCTTTTAATAGCGAGACCTGTTTTCTGTTTTCTTTTTTTTTTCCTTTTTTCTTTTTGCAGCAGAGGTGGGAAGCAAAGGGAGTTTTGTGGCTGCAATCAAGGAACAAGGATTTATTTTTTAATGTCACGCCAACATTTATATGCAGGAGTGAAAATCAGTTCTCCGGTCCCAGGGATTTAACCGAAACCCCATAAACGAGTTATGATCAAAGTAGCACAGATAAATATAATACATCAAATTGAATAAAATGATCTAATGAGTTTAGAGTGGAAATCAGTAAGGACTGATCTCCTCATAAGACTGCCAGTAGAGATAATAACACTCCTTCCCGAGACGGTAAATGTTGTTTTGAGAACCGAGGCCATTTGCAGTCAGTGCCTCAAGACGCTGATATTGGGCACACAAATTGCGCTGGTGTTTTTGAGATAAAACAAATGGGTGACATAAATAGACTTCAAGGAGAAATCCGGCGATTTTTCACATAGATCTCCGTTTCTCGAGGTCACAGAGTACTGCCGTTACGAAAGAAAGTGAAAACAATTGGTTTAACCTCGCTCGAGCTGCTACAACCAGCAGTTAATGCAGCTACAGTGCTTCACTGGGGACATGTCCGTGAGCCCTATGAATTGGCTTTGAAGTTTTTCTGGCTTGAATTCAGAGGTGAGTTTTTCTGACTTGAATTGAGCTTTCTACATGAGCTGAGAGAGGGATTGTGTAGTTTCAAGTCTAAACCAATCAGGCAAGTGCATGAAAGAATGTGGGAGGACAGAGAAAAGGAGCGAACGAAAAGAAAGAGCAGGACCAAGACAGATTGGGAGCAACGAGAGAAAGAGAGAGTGAGAGAAAGAAGGAAACAAACAGATCTAAGAAATGTGTGTGTGAGAGAGAGAGTGTGAGTGCATATGAGTGTGGGTGTGTGTGTGAGTGTGTAAGAGAGCGAGAGAGAGAGAGAGAGAGAGAGAGAAACAGGCTTTGGTCCACCGGTTTTTCCTGCAGCCACCGGAGGTCTGTAGGCAGTGGAGAGGGCCACAGGTCAGAGAGAGAAGAGCTCTGCCCCCCCCCCCCCCCCTCATCCTCCAGCAGCAGAGCCGGCCTCCTCCTACCTACAACATCCAGCCTCGGAGCGTCCAAACGCCCAGACACGGAGGAAGACGAGCGGGACTCAGAGAAGCAGAGAGGAGGTGGGCGATGGAAGACAGAAGTATCCTGAGGTAACAACAGCGTACAGGAACAACAAGAAACATAAAAAAAAAGATATATACAAACCAAACTTCCTTCTCTGCTTATCGGTTGGTCGTGCTATCTACTGTACCATGAGCACACAGACTGAGACTTTCCAGTGCGACTGGCTGGGCCTGTCAGAGAAGGGAGAGATGTGAGACGTCAAGGAAGATGAACACCATACAGTATAGCATCACCCCACTACTCTATTCGGCTCCCTCAACACCTCATACATCAGCCTGCCATTTCAGACAGCCTGTCTGTTATTTAGTAGGACTACATTGGGCAGAGAACACAAGCAGAGGGATCTATGCTACACTGTGGCTGCACTTAGGTACGGCGCAAACCCACTGAGGCGTTCGGCACACTTGTCGGAGCGAGACAAAAAAAAAACGCGAGCGGCACTTCCCTCCACCGAGTCTCCGGTCTCCGGCGGGAGACGGTGGCGGCGGCGTGCTAATCGGCAGCACGGGGACCCGAGAGTCGAGGGCGCGGCGGGGGATCAGGGCCAGCTCCGCGCCACCTCGGGCCCTCGGCTCGTCTTACGCAACAGTAGAATAATTCATAGAGAGGAATTAAACATGAGGGAAGGGGTGAGTGTTGGAGGTGTGGGGGTGTTACCAGAGTGACCCCCTGAGCAATCAAGCGTGTCCCCCCTGCGGCGCTATTAGATCTGGGTTGAGGGATCAAGAACGCCCCCCTGTGCTTATAGGTGATTTAATCTACCCAATTATCGCGCGGAGCTCGTGGGATGTGGCCCGCCGGTGCCCTTCCCGTTCCTGAGTGAGCGGCAGGAAGTAGGTCTCATTATGACGACGGGGCATCCTGTTTCGTGAATTAAGGGCAGATATCAGAGAGGGCCGGCGGCAACGAGAAACAGACGGACTGTACGCTCGGCCGCTGCCAAGGACGACGGCGGAAGATTCAATTTCATTAATGAGGATGAAGCGTTTGACATCACCTGCGGATGAAGTCATTCGCAGCACAAGAGCGCTCGACAATTCCAATTCCGCTCTACAAACCAAGTGTTTTTTTAGAAAGGGGTTTGAAAGGTGTGCATAAACACATGCATACATGTGAATGATAAGATCAAAAGTTATTATTATCGTTTTTGCTTTTGGTGGTTGTTGTTGTCGTTTGTTTTGGTCCCTGGGAGGGGTGTTGTCTTGTTCCTGGGGGTTATACACTCAAATCTGCTCATTTGGCGGATGCTTTTATCTGAAGCGGAGAGCGGCGGGAGAGAGGAAGTGTGAGCGAGATAATTTAAATGATCTCCGCTCAGGTGGCTGTGGTGGAGATCTGAGAGAGTCGCTGCTCCAGTGACCCCCTTTTAACTTTGCGTTGAAGGACGAATCACACGCCAGCGCTCCAATCTCATCTTCGAGCCGCTCCCGTGAGGAGGGCTGACAAGGCAATCACGTCCACGCCACGGCCCAGCCCAGGAATCCTGCTGGCACAAGGGGAAGGC